>NW_028253766.1:0-23777 GCF_964263255.1 Lissotriton vulgaris
TTGTCAAGAACAAGTTTGTCAAGGGAAAATTGAAATCATTCGCGATTAAAATTGAATTTAAAAAGATCCCTTGTGTGGAATGGTTCATGCGTAAGCCCTCCAGTATGAAGCATCTCTGAGGCTAGTTGCATGAATCTAAAGGGCCAGCACACAAGAACACGGGGTTTGGGGCCAAACACAATTGCACCTATCCTTTAGTGATGCTGTTATCTCAAGCTTTAGGTGCAGCGGACTGGAGATTTAGAACCCCTAAAATCTCATAAGATAACTGTGTCTTTTTATCAGCAACAAATACACATTAGTCCAGTACTCTTCAATATAATCATGATCTATATGACAATAAACATTTCAGTTACAAGCAAATGTTGTTCAGAATAAACAATGAATCTTCAGCGGAGTTGTAGTTTGTAGTGTATTCTTTATTTATTGCATCAATTTTTTCTCCAATAAAAAATGTTTCGTCCTACAAGGACTTCTTCAGGGCTACAAATGACATATATATACAAATTATTTACAAACTATACACATAAAATTTTGTACAATTTATACAGTTAGCAACTTTCACCAATCACCTTCATTTAAAAAAACGGTACCATATTTACAAAGCATGATACAGACCTATCCCAAGTGCAATATTTACAAAACATTCTATGTGATACAGACCTATCACAGGTCACACTACGATACATTCCAAATTCCACCAAAACATTATACTAAAAAGTGTTCACACTTTATCTAACTTTAAAAAATAAATAAGGCTAGATAGGGGATTCTCCTTTTCTTTTCTGACTTATTCTTTATCTTTTTGCGGTCTGGTGTTTTTTTGTATTTTGTTTTAAAAGGACTTTTTTATATATATTTAAATGTAAGTTTGTTTTATTTTTTATAAATTAGGTAGCACATAATGGAAAGTTAGTATTCCTTGAAATATAAACTTCCTATGTACGTCATAAATCAAGTATATATTCTCTTAAATGGATCCAATTTGTCACCGGATTTAATCTTGGTTGAATAATGGAGATTTTTTCAGTTTCTTAATTTATTGAACTATTCTTGTTCCCAGTTTAAAATACAAACTCACAACATCGGAGAATTGTCCATTCTGAACCATTTATTTCCCATAAAAAGATCTATACCGTAAAGTTATTTGGACTGTTTTTCTTGTCTATCATAAAACAGGGTGAGTCGTTCATTGATTCGACAGTCCGAATAAACTGTTCTTTTCTTCAGTATTCTATTGAGGAAAGAATATATATAATGACTGTTGAACTTGGCCCTTTTGGTAGGTTCACCCTGACATTTTTAGCATTTGCCTAGCCTGTTTCTGTAACCTGGTTTGGTGATTTTAGGCCTCTGCGCACTTTTCCCTGTGGTCCAGGTGTAAAGTGCGTGCGCTCTATGTGTATGAATGGTGAGAGTGGCCTGCCCTCCCATTGGAATGCATGGGGAATATGTGTGTTCATGGTAGTTCCTGATATGTGGGGAGTGCAGGGTCGAGTTTGGTATGTGCGAAATGTGAGAACTTGTGAGATTAAATGCTGCGCGATGATGTGCGCGGATTTATTGTGTCTAGTGTGGACGGGCCACTTCTAGAAGTTGGCATGTCTGTGCAGTGAATGTGAATTGACTGTCTGGCTTGTGATTGGCTGGAGCTGGCTGGTGTGCCTGGCTCCAGGAGTCAGGATGGGTCTGCCCCATGGTGAATGGAGAGATCTGCATGTTGATGGGAGGGAGGAGTGCAACTGGGACCTGAATAGGGCTGGGCCTTCCCTCCACAATGCTGGCTCCACCCCTTGTGGTGTGTCTGATGTCCCTGACCCACCCTGTGAATAGGCAGAGGGGCTGAGCAAAACAAAGTGCTCAGGAACCAGTTGCATCTGGTTCACCCCTTGCCTGCACCTTTGGAAACAAAGGATTTAGGTGTATAAAAGAGGGGCTGTGACCCCATGTAAATGTTCTTGTGCTCAACTCGAATCTACCAGGGACGTGCTGCTGCTGGGGCCCAGATGAAGGCTTGCCTCCCTGGGCCCTGCCCAACCCCTGGATGCCTGGCGGAATTCCCTTGATTGGGAGCTGCATTGCTCTATCCTTTCTGCCCAGGACTTCTCTTGGACCTATTGCTTTTTACAATTGCCAAGGCTTGTGATAGCCGCCCAGCACCTGATGAGCGCTCTATCGTGCTTTGTGAACTTGCCCAGCTGAGGGCATGGGCTTCGCAGCGCGGTGCTTCACAGAAGGAATCCCCGGCGTAGGGATTCCCTCCTCCTTGTGACTCCACTGCGGGTGCCCACCCCGCACCATGGCCACCTTTTATTGTTATTTTTCATTTATGGTGCCCACCCCGTTGTGGTGCTCGTCTCTCAAGCGGCTGCCCACTCCACGACATGCTTGTGGATATTGAGGGAGCCTACCCCTCGAATACAGCGGAGATCGCCACTGCGTCCGCGGCCCGCCTGGTTGTGGGTGGGGCCGCCGGACGTAAGCAGAAGTAGCATCACGGCGTGTGGAAGCGGGGCTCCCATGTGAAAGGGAGAGCCCCACGGTTGTGGCGAAGCAGAGGCAGAGCCCTGGGTCCCAGGAGGGGGCCTGGGTGAATGCAAGAGGGCGGCCGGAGCCGCCAACTGGAAAAGCTGCGGTGTGCCAGGTCGGCAGGGCTCCCGAGGTAAGGGAGAGCCCCACAGGCGCTGTGCTGGAGAAGATGGGAAGCCTGCCCCCAGCACGAGAGAAGCAGAGATGCCGGAGCGAGAGCGGAGCCCTGCCTTCGCTGAAGCCGGTGAGTGGGGCTGGTGTGTTGGTGCCGGAGTAAGGCACAGTGGCAGTGGTGCATTTAAGGCGGCCCCAGATGGCAGTGGGCCGCCCAAACGTATTTACCGAGCCCATGCGTGGCTCCAACAATTGAGCATTTATTTTCCCCGAGTGGGCCATGGGCCGTGTCAGGCCCCCAGTTATTTTCCGAGCCCAGTGGCTCCAACTATGGCCACAGTTATTTAAAGGGCCCCGGTGGGGGTCCCGAGGGCCAGAGGGGCCCGTGTTCGTGCCCCTGAGGGCCCCAGTTAGTTTGAGAGCCTAGAGGGCTCCAATGTACGCATTACTTCTTCTAGAGTATAGGAGGGCTCCAATGTGTACACTACTTGTCTTTAGAGCCAGATGGCTCTAGCATGTGCCACAGTCATTTGTTTGAGGGCCAGTGAGAGCCCATGCGCCAGTTTGGATTTGCTCATTTACAGCTGCCCAGCAGGTAGTGGGCAGCTGCACTGTTTAGGCACAATTTAAGATCCCTGAGAGGGAAAGAAGTGGCACAGAGGGGCCAGGCCTTCCACAGCTGCGCAGCACTTAGTGATAGCTGCAGCGTTTAGGCCCCTGTGATGGTTCTCAGCTGCACAGCAAGTAGTGGGCAGCTGCAACGTTTAGGTTTGCCCAGATGGCGCACCCCTGACTGGCGCTGCATTGGCAGCATGCCCTGACATTCCGGACACAGGGCATTTGAGCCCACTTCTTGAGATGGCCAGTTGGCCAGGGGGCTGGGAAATGTATAGGGTGCAAGGCCCTAATGTGATATGTGCTTTAAATGTGGTGCTAGGAAATGTAAGGCATCTAGTATGTTTTACAACCCTGTGTTGATACCTCTACAGATGGTTTTACCTATGGAGGTTTGTGTTAGTGAGATTGTACTTCACTGTGATTTACGCCCCTAAATGTGAGTTATACTTAGGAGGTAGGGTCTAATGTGTTTAGACTAGAGAGGAGATTGCCTACTGTATTTATACTGGTTAGTCCTAATGTGATTTATGCGTAAGGTGCAATGCCTTTATGCCTGTGATACCTCCACATGTGTTTTCATGCTTAGGAGGTTGTTTTGCCTAGTATAGTTTATACTAGTGAGTTTATGTGTCCCTGCGTTATCTAAGCCTATGGTGATTATTATTGGGTAGTGTGTACCTACCTTTTACCAGTGGTTACTGGTTGTGGTCTACAATTGTTATTTTGTGCTACAATTATTTTATGTTCTAACTGCTATTTCTACTAAGTGCTATTTCTGACGGTGGCCCATGTGGCCCTGTCCTGTGTATATAATCCCCTGTAAATACTGCCCAGTACCAGTTGGCACAGTGTAACTGCGTGATTATGATCTAATGTGTTTATGGTAATACAAAGACTATTTTTATGTATAACCTTGTGTGGAGTTCCTTTTTGTGGTGTACCTAGTGTGTTGCAGCTGTGTGTGTTTGTTGGGCAGATGCTTTACACATTGCCTCCGGGATAAGCCTGACAGCTCGTTCCAAGCTGCCAAGGGGGTGAGCAGGGGTTATCTTTGGCGTGTAACTCCCTTGCCCTGACTAGAATGGGGGTTTCTGCCTGGCTGTTGGCGCAAGCATTAGCCAACCAGAAATCCCAGTTCTAATAATGACAATTTATCCCTTCTTGTAATAACCATAATGTTAATCTCTATAACATCTCTGCACTTGCGCAGTTTTTTGTTATCCAAAAGATATTTTGCATGTTCCTTTTTGTCCCTAGTTTATAAATAACCCCAAAGGTACAATGAATGATTAGAGCTCGCCGAAACTGCAGTGAAGATCAGAACTTTCAAAAGCAGTTAAAAACTATCAAGCGGGACTTTGGAGACAGGGGGTACACTAAACAGTGCTTAAAGAGAGCAGAGTCCAGGGCCCTACTGGTGGATCATAAAAATACCCTGAAGACCAATGAGAATAATCCTAGTAAGGATAAGAAAAGAGATGAAGTCTTATTTATAACAGAGTATAATGCATATAGTGACCATGTTTACAAAATCCTTCGCATGAACTGGCACATAATTGCTACTGGTCAAATGCCACCGGGAACAGTCACTGAAAAACCTAAAGTAGTGTACAGGAAGGGAGAGAGTCTGAAAAAGAAACTATGTCTGAGTTACGTGAAAGACTCAGACAACAAGTCAACAATCAGAAATTGGTTACCCTGTAAACCAGTGGGATTTCATGTTTGTGGTTCCTGTATAATGTGTAAAATTTGACTCAATAGAAAAACTGAATTTAAATATAACACCACCAAAAAATATACAATTTGAACATTCATAAACTGTAATACTACTTATACAGTATACGTACGAGGATGTGCCTGCAATAAAATCTATATAGGCAGCAGTATCAGAAGTCTAAAAATTAGAATTCAGGAGCATGTAAGAGCAATTAAAAACAAAGATGAGAGATACCCCAGTAGTGGTTCATATACAGGAACAACAGTCAATGGAAAGAAATATATGGTTTCATGCATTGGAACATATACAAACTCCTCTTATGGGTGGGAACAGGGAAATAGAACTAAGGAAAGCCGGGGCAGGATGGATGTGCCGCCTTCGGGCCACCACATTAGGGCTGAACATAAATAAGGAATTACATCACTTCTTATGAGTAGTTCATCTATGCCAAAAATGTCATTTATTCTTCATGGTCCATCTGGTTGATGTCAGTTGACATTATAGTTCCTAATGCAAACAGGATGTGGTCACTGGCTTACAGTGTGCTCTAATACTATGAATGGCACACTGTATATCAATATCACCTCTTTCTAGTACCTTATATTAAAATGTCATGGACTGAAGGGAAATCCAATAATCAATATGTAATTCTGAATTAATAAACTGGCAGAATGGGATTACCTTGAAGGTTTTAGGACATTTACTACCTGATCTATGACATTTAATTTTTCTTTCAATTTTTCTTTCTTTAATATATGGTGCTATGTGTGGGGGTTCACTTTAGTCACCTTGTTATGGAGCAATTTTGAGTCATCTATTCCCAATTATAAATAAACTACAATTCCTGCCATTTTTCTTCTGCCATAATCTTAAAATATTGAAATTAACTGTTCTCAAGAGCTGACAACTTCTTATAAGAATGACATTAAATTTTGCACACCGATCGTTTGGGCAATGGGGCACCGCCGTAATGATTTGCAAATGGTACAAATTAGATCTGTATTTGTCCCGCCAATCTGCTGAGATATTAGCTAGCGTTTTGGTTACAACTTCAAAATGGCATGTATTTAGCCACATGTTTGTTTTGTTTCACTTATTTGCTAAGACAACTACCAGCACATTCAGGGACGCTGTGTTAAGGTGAAGCAGCAGTGCTCGAAGCCCATATCCAAAATGGCGCCCGCGAGTACTATTTCTCTCCTTTTTTTGTTTTGAGACAACTGGCGTGTTTAAAGACCGACATTGTCTAACTTTGATATTTTAGCAAAGTGACAATGAGCAGCACGCGTTCCTACTGGAATATAAAAACCTTTAAAGCTTTATGCTCTTTCTCACGGCTCGAGAAAAAAACGATTTCTGCGGTGATTTTTTGCGTGTAAAAACCCGCTCTTAAATAGGCTGGTATATACAACAAAAGATATGCCCTTCATTTACATAATGTAACGATTATTCATTATTAAAGGTGGAGAAGTATATGTCACCCTGACAGTATTATTCTTAAAGATGGCGTCGCTTATTGGGTAGAAATGCTCGTGAGTTAGTTAATTGGATCCAGGTGTCTCTCGTTTACCCAGTGTAGCGGGCTATTTAAAAACTGGCCGTGGCTGTCATCCTCGCAAACTGAGATGGATGCCATGCCTCGGAGCTGGCTGAGACTTCTATAATAGTGAGTACCACAGCCACCTTGTTAGTTTTGTTGCCGTTTCTTGCTCCTTTTGCTTGGATTTTCAATTTCTAAAAGGAGCCAATCTGCTAGCTCTGGTGTTTTTCTCTTGGCTCAGGTATATAATTTTCTGTCTGGCCCAAAGCAGATGTTTGGTAATTTTAAAGCATACAGCAGGAGCCTTATATCTTAGCTTTTTATAATAAATTTTAGATTTCCTTTGTTTTGGACTCAAACCCAGAGAAACCGTACCATGATGTATTACACCATCTAGTTCTAATGCAACGCATGTCAGTGGATATTTGTTCGGCTCAAATAATGTAGATTGGTTATAGTGCATTATAGCATTGTTATTGAAAGAAACAGACATACAACCAATCTCTTTATATAAATATATTTATAAACTAGGGTCAAAAAAGGATATGCAAATTATCTTTTGAATAACAAAATACTTGGAAAGTGTAGAGATGTTATAGAGATTAACATTATGGTTATTACAAAAAGGGATAAGTTGTCATTATATATATTCTTTCCTCAAATAGAATACTGAAGAAAAGAACAGTTTATTCGGACTGTCGAATCAATGAATGACTCACCCTTTTTTCTGATAGACAAGAAAAACAGTCTAAATAACTTTAAGGTATGGATCTTTTTATGGGAAATAAATTGTTCAGAATGGACAATTCTCAGATATTGTGAGTTTATATTTTAAACTGGGGACAAGAATAGTTCAATAAATTAAGAAACTGAAAAAATCTCTCTTATTCAACTGAGGTTAAATCCGGTGACAAATTGGGTCCAATCAAGAGAATATATATACTTGATTTATAACGAACATAGGAAGTTTATATTTCATCAGTAAGGAATACTAACTTTCCATTATGTGCTACCTAATTAATAAAAAATAAAAAACAAACTTACATTTAACTATATAAAAAAAATCTTTAAAAAAAAAACACCAGACCACAAAAAGATAAAGAATAAGTCAGAAAAGAAAAGGAGAATCCCCTATCTAGTCTTATTTATTTTTAAAAGTTAGATAATGTGTGAACACTTTTTAGTATAATGTTTTGGTGGAATTTGGAATGTAATGTAGTGTGACCTGTGATAGGTCTGTATCACATAAGCATGGGCGAATTTTGCGGATCTCGCGTTCGCGAATTTTGCGGATTTGCGGATTCGCAATCCGCAAAATCCGCGAATTCCCGCGAATTTGCGGATTTTTTTTTTTTTTTGTGTTCGCCCGTGTTTCTGCCAGTTCGCGAGGGTTTTTACAATTTCGCAATTTGCGAACTTACCTGTCGGGTCGCAAGTTTTGCGAACTTGTTGTTTCTACATGTCCAGCCTGTTTGGGACACTCTTCTTCATCACTGCCACTCTCTGTCACCACTGCCACTCTCTGACTACTCATGCCACCCTCTGGCCCACCCATGCCACCCTCTGTTTCATCACCACACCCTCTGGTTGTCCAGTGTACATTATTTTCGGCAAAGCAAAGCACACCTTCCCTGCCTCAAGTGACCTGAATTAATTTGGGGCTGATTAATGTGTCACAGAATATTTTTTTAGCTGGCACCTGCTTCCTTAGTGCGCCCTGATTAGTGATCTTTTGCACTTGCTAAGTGCTTTCATTGTTGCAAAATTAGTTACAACACCTGCCCTGCCCCAACTGACAATAATGAATTAGGGGCTAATTAATGTGTCACTGAAAGAATTTAAAGTTCCAGCCTGGCACCTGCTTGTCTGCTCCTTTAGCTGTAAATCAGGACCTTTGTGGCATACAGTTAAGGTCAGAGCAGGGTCACACAATAGTTGCAAGCAGGCAACCGAATTCTGGAGGGCCCCCTCAGGAAGCAATACAAAGAATCGTTACAAATCATGAGGTTGACCTTTTGCACCTGCTCATTGCTTTTGCTTTTGCTGAAATCGTTTTGCGGTTTTTTTCGCGCTATTCGCGGGGCGCGGCGTCGTGCGAAACCGACCGCGGAAGCCGCCAATTCGTGCGAATGAGCATTTTATTTTTTTGCGGCTTGTTGTTTCGCGAGTTTTTTTGCAGTATTCGCGAGCCGCTTGCAGCGCAACACGCGAATTTACCCCAAGGTCGAGTACGGGCGCGGCCATTTTGTTTGCGTGACGTATTTCCGTTTCCGCCCGCTATGTATAATCTCGCGCAGTAAGCGCATTGCGAGTAGAGGTTCGCACGAGATCGCGCGGGAAATCTAGAGGTTCGCACGAGATCGCGAGGAAAATCTCGCGCGAACTGACTTTCGCGCTCGGAAACGGGCGCCGGCCATCTTGTTTTTCATTCATTTCCTGTGTCTGGGCATGGTGTTTAATCCTCTTGATATCTTTCCCATCCTTTGCTTGTTTTCAGTTTTTTTTTTACGATTTTGCTTCTTATCTATCCCTCTCTTTTCCTAGCTGTATATTTTTGTCTTTTCTGCTATTTTTCTTTACTTTTAAACTACTTTTGTAAACTCTTTTCTTTTCTTCTTCCCTATCCTATTCTTTCTTAATTTTCTACTTCTTCCTACCTTACCTGCCCAGACCATGGTCAAGCCAGGCGCCGTGAAGCTGCCCAGGCACTTGAGGGCCGCAGCGGCGGCGGGGAGTAGTGCTGGACCCAGTGGCAGGACAGCAGGCGTGAGATCGAGGGGGGAGCAGGTGACGCGCCGGGAGATATTCAGCCCGGAGGAAGTGGGCGCGCTGGTGTACTTTGTCCAGCGCCGCCTGCCCAGGACCATCGCGGGAGGCGGCAGGATCGCGGCCGGCGGCTATAACATGCGGGAGCGCCGGAAGCGGTGGGAGAAGGTGTGCTGGGCCATATCCCACCTCTACGGGGTCCAGCGCACCTACAGCCAGGTCACCCATCGCTGGACGGACCTCCTGGACCGCGAGCGCGACCTGCTGGACCAGCTCGGCTTGGAGATCCCCGGCCTTGGTGAGTAGTAGTAGCCATTGGCATTTAATCACTCACTACTATGATGTTTTCTCCTGCTCTGTGTTGTTGTATTGCAAATATTTGTTTTTTACATGGAGCAAGCCAATAATGCCGCTGATGACGATTACATTGTAGTTAAATTATATTTCAAAATCTTCTGTGCATTTCAGGTGCACTGCTCTCCTTCTCAGTGGGGTTGCTACTATGCTTATTTGTTTTCTATTTCGTGGTCTCATTGGCCTGAGTAACTATTATGTATGAGTGTACTTAACAGAACTGCGTAATGCTAGACACTAGGGGGCAGATTACATTTACAAGCCCCTTGCGCCACGTTTACGTTGCCTTGCGTGACGCAACAGCGGCGTAAACGTGCCGCATCCCTGCAAGTCATTTACAGCATGACGCATCTAGGGAGATGCGTCACGTTATAAAGCCATGGGCCTGCACCACAATGGGTGCGTTCCTAGTACGCAGGGTGGGCGGTCCAGCGGCTGTGCGCCTCGCAAAATTGCCTGCGTGAAATCTACAAGATTTAACGCAGGCACTTCTGCGCCGCTGCTACGTCAATTCAATTCCTTATGTCTGCTCGAAGCAGGCGAAAGGACTGACACAGCATGTAAAGTATTGGGTGGCCCTGAGCATTACTGGAGTTGCATTGCGTTGGCGACGTGACTCCAGCGATGCGCCGCTCTTACGTGACGAGATGCGTCACGCAAGTGCCTACCCTTGCGCCAGGGCGCGCCGCATTGTAAATGAGGCACATCTGCCGTGTCGCAAGGGTAGTTTTGCGTGACGCATTTGATCTGGCGCATCTCTGGAGATGCGCCAGAACGCGTAAGTAAGTATGCCCCTAAGGGGCAGAATTGCAATTACCGTCGCATCCCTGCAAAGTAGCAGGGATGCGCCATTAATTGTGCGGCCCGCTACCACCACCAAACATGGTGCGCCGTATTTGCAATGCGGCGGCGGCGCCCCATGGGCCCAAAACGTCACCGAAGCTTTACTGCTGGAGTTGCGTCGCAACGATGGCGCAGCTCCATCAATGCTCTGGGGTACCCTATCTCCCCAATGCTGGGTCAAGCCGTACGTCTGCTTCAAGCAGGTGCAGGGTTTGTGTGACGCATCATTGTCCTAAAGGTGACTGATTGATATTTTGTAGATTTCCCTCAGCCACTATTAGGATGTGTTCCAGCGCAGGAATGCCCTCCCTTGCGCCGGAACGCCCCCTGATGGCGCAGGGCTTTATAACGGGATGCATCTCCCAAATGCGTCACGTTGTTATAATATTATACGCCGCACCATGGCGCCCTTTTTTGTTTAGCTGCTGCGTCACAAAAGTCACGCAAGAACGGCGCAAAAGAGCCGCAAGGGCTTAAATCTGCCCCTTCCTTTGTAACCCTGACAATAAGAAAAATAGTGGCGGTGGATTGATAGTTTGACTATTTAAATGACTGGTAATGTAGCAGGCAACTGTTAGTGTTGTCACTGATCTGACTGAAATCACAATGGAGTTTGTCTGTCACTTTGCGTCTTGCCTGCGGACTGCTGCCTGCCAGTCCTAGGTGAACGTTTCAGTACTTTGTTTAGTGAGTTACGTGACTTTCGAAGTCACAGGTCCGCATATAAATGAAAAGTAACCATAATCAATATAATTTCGCAGAAATATTTTGTTATTGTTCTTTTGAAATGTTTGATTTGGTTGACATTGACAAGCAACAATCATCCATGTTTTCTGTTCTTTCTTTCATGTTGTACGTCAGCTCCCCCCAGGGGCGAGAGGAGGACACAGGAGCAGCAGGCGGCGGATGCTGTTCATCAACAGGGCCAGGATCGGGCAGGCGAGGGCTCCTCTGCTGGCCCCAGTAAGTTTTCATTTTAGACTAGTACCTATTTTTCCTAGCGTTCCTCATTTGACTTTTTTCAAAATTGTCTTTGCTCTTCTTGTAGACTGTATCTAAATTCTTATCCTGCCTCTACTATGACTCCCTGTGGTATTACTAGATTATTCTTATTAGTCTGTCTGTGTAGCTAACTAAGATTGCACGGTTGGCGAAACTCCCATGATTCTAGTCAGCAATAGCTCTATCAACTTAGTGCAGTCCTCTGGGATTGTCCATAATGTCTTTTGAAGTGTTCTATCTGGACTCATGCTTGCAAAAATTGCAAAACCTTTCGCTCAGTCACTCTAGTCTGGACCAAAAAACACAGATTGTATTTAAGTTTAAAAGCTTTATTAAAAGTAAACACATTTATTAAAATGAAGTCATAATAAAACTAAACGTTTAACTGATAATGGAAAAGTGGTTAGTGCTGACGATTAATTGAAGACATTTCTTGTGGTCGAGCCGAGCTCTCACCTGGTTTCAACTTGATCTTGTTGTTAGAAGTCCATCTTCTGTCTGTGTGGAGAAAAATGGTGCGTGTTAAAAAAACAGCCTTCATCAGTTGTGCCAAAAAGTGCAGCAAGACAACCTTCCCTGGAAAAAGGGACATTTTTTTTTTAACTTTAACGACAGTCACAAATTACATTGTTTTCACATGTCTTCATTCCTAGACCAAATACTAGTGACTGCTTTATTCTAACATTCTTAAATGTACTTTGTAGGTGGAACATCTGGTGGCGGGGCCAGTGTGGAGGTGGTGGTGCTCGACACTGAGGCGGAGGGCGAATCGGGCGATGCTTCAGGGGAGGAGGCGGCGGCGGCAGCTGTGAGAGTTGAGACGGTGGTGGTGGCGGCCAGAGGTAAGCTCTTATATATTCCTTACTTATTGAGATTGAAGACTAGCTGGGAAGGCAAGAATATGAGATGCATGGCTGGGTGAATGATGAAGCAATGATGGGTGGAAGGACAACAGCCTGGGTGGGTGACACAGAAACTGTATGTGTCCATATACCTGGATCATGCTACTATCTGACTCTTAGATAGCATATGTGTATCTAGAGCAGGGGTACTCCTAGTACGGCCCGCGGGCCGGTGGTGGCCCGGCAAGCCTTCGTTGGCGGTGCGCTGACCTTGCAGACAATCACTGCTCCCCCGGCCCCCACAGAGCAGAGGCTTTTTTGTATTTCACCTGTTAGCGCCCCTGCATCTCCACTCTGACAATCACTGCTCCCCCGGCCCCCACAGAGCAGAGTGGAGATGCAAGGCCACAAAGAGGTGAAATAGAACTAAGCCTCTGCTCTGTGGGGCCGGGCAAGCAGTGATTGTCAGGGTGGAGAAGCAGGGGCGCTAAAACAAACAAAGCCTCAATAATATGTTAATGGTCTTTTAAAGACCTGTTAAGTACTTTGGTGTTGTTGTCTGTGTGTGCGCGTTGAGGAAGCGGTCTCAACCCGGGCTGAAGGCTGACACAGATAGACACACACACAGTGAGATGACAGAGGGAGAGGGAGGGCAGGAGGGAGAGAGAGATGGAGGGAGGGCAGGAGGGACAGCAGGAGGGAGAGAGATGTATGTAAATGCTGGGTCTGGTGGCTCAGTGGATGAGGGCATCTGCTGCAGGGACCTGTGTGCAACCTCATGGTCACAAGTTATCGTTTTGCTTTAGCCCCGCCCCCTCTGACTCCGCCCCCACCAGTGCGGCCCTCGGCCCCAAACTACACTGTAAATGTAGCCCCTGAGAGAAAGTTTGTGAGTACCCATGATCTAGAGAGAGTAGACGGTCAGTGGATGAAGTAAGTGTAACTTTGAAGAGCATGTAACACTAACACTGCACCCGCACGTCCGTTCCAGTGTAGGAAAGGCAAGGAAAAGAACTTTTAATTTTGTCCAAATACTACCATAAATAGTAGCAGTAGTTTGTATTGCAAGCACTGCATAGATCCGGTTATTATGGTGGCCACTCCCTACCTCTCTTAATAAGTTTAGTAGTACTCAGTCATTCATGTGTGGATGTATCACTGCCTGTCACTCAATAAAAAGCAAAGCACCTAAAGTCATCCCATATATAAGCAAAAACATCCCATGTGAAGTGATAGATAATCAGATTATTTATCTTCTTCAATTTTCCATTTCTAGTACTCATTTCCACTGTAGGGTGAAAGTTAAATTAATTAAGCAGTAGCCCTTGAGTTGTAACAGAGTATTCTCAGTGCCACCCGTAATAGAAAAGTAAGAGATTCACCACCTGCATGTACTGGACGGGTACAGTAACGCAACGGCAACGCAAGTCTAGGTCACTCCTCATGGCGTGCGTCTCTTTTTCTCGGGTGCAAGTTTACCGCGCTGGCATTATGCCGGCTTGCAGAAAATAACGTACCAATTTTCCAAAACAAGAGACAAGAAGAAGAATAAGACTGGTGTACTTTCATAGTCGACTCCAATGGAAGTCCACAGTGCTCATAGAATTTGTTCCTTAAACTCCCACTAATGTTAGAGCAAGGATGAAGAAGTGTGAGGTTAGATAGATACTGGCCTCAATAGTTATGTAATGCGCTTGCAAGTTGCTAGTTGTACTGCAGCACACATTTCTGCTGAATGATTGAGTTAATCTTAAAGAGCATTGGTTACAGACTATGTCTTTCTTTCTTCATATAGGTTCTCCTTCCAAACGAACAAGGAGGAAGGAGCTGGCTAGAGCGGCCCGGCAACGGAGAATCGAGGCCACTGTTGCGGAATATCGGCGGCTGGTGGCCCTGGAGGACGTGGAAAGTGTGCGGTCGACAACAACGACAACGTCGTCCTCCGTGGCCTCACCGGCTGCCACCGTGACCCAGCACAGTGGTCCACCGAGACTGAGCCGGGCTGCCAAAGGCAAACGCCACCGCCGAGCAGCAAGGCCAACAGCTGCTTCTCACAGGCCTTGCACCTGCAAGGCAGTGAAGGCACGCCTGCGCCGCACCACCCTGATGGTGTCCCGCCTTCAGCAGGAGCTCGCCTTGCTCCGCGAGGAGCATGATGCCCTGGCCCAAAAAGTGAACAGCATCCACCCCTAGTGTCCCTTGCCCCTTTTTTAGAGACTTTTGGGGGGTGGGAATTGGGAGTTGGGTTTTTGGGGACTTTTGAAGGACAATCGTTGGGGTTAGGGAGGGTCTTGCGGGAGATTATTTTGTTAGGGATATAAATATACTTTTTCAAACTTTATCTGAGCATACCTGTTTTTTACTGCTTGCCTGGTGGGTGGGGGTTTAACGTTGACTGTTTTCCTGAAAGTTTAGTTCCATTTTCTTCCTTTAAGTGTAAATGCCCAAATGTTTTCAACACTAAGTGCCTCTCACAGACTAAGTGAAGTGAATCCAAGAGTCCTAGGACTTTAGTAGTACTACCTTCAGGCTCTCGTCTCTCGTACTAATACTCCATTATACCCCCAAACCACCAAACGCTTATCTTACCTGTAATTTGTGTTTGAAAGTAGGGCTAGGCCCAGGGCTGGCTCCACGGGAAACACCGAATAACGTTGGCAATCTTGGTCGGATAAAATTTCCTCATAGCGGTGGTAGTAGTGGTGTGCCACAGTGGCAGTTGCATGCCTATGAAAAAAAAGAAAATGAAATCTGGTTTGTCCTCCTGAGCAATTCAACGGTACAACTGAGAATATAGCAGGTGACAGAAGTACAGTAGAGCAGTGCCACATTGTAGCCTAACAAATGGTAAAGTATAACTACTAATTCGGTTGAAGTTCTTTCACATTAGCAATGGTTCTTTGTCAAGCAGAGTAAGAATATATCATCGACAACTGTGGAAAGAAAGAATGCGACAGTACAGGGCCTGTGTGGAATTATTGATAACTATATTCAACATAAGGTCTCTGTAGCCAGATACCCGAGAGCCTTGCTGGTCACTATAAATCCATTCACAACAACACTCAATGGGGTTGGTCTGGAAGGTGTCACGTTTACTCCCCGTGATCCAGTCGATGCAAATATGGTTCCACCTCCAAATGTCACCAACACCCAGAAGTGTAAACACAGGGTGTTCGAGGCATTAGGCGAGGGAGAAAAATAACAAACTAAAATAAAAAATGTGGGATGGGTAAAGGTAGGGTCAGCAGGGAAAGGATACCTGTAAGAGAAGACAAGACAGGCATCAGTGAAGTGATGTCCTAACATACAAGGGTACTCTCATATAGTCTCACTAAATAGTCTGCAAGTCTCCCGCCTACTCATGGGAAATGTAGTTTCATAGTACGGTAGGCGCTTAGGGGCTGCGTAACCTGACAGAAGGTATAGTAGATAGAAAAGGAGAAATTGCTTTTTTTCTAGGTGTCCCCTCACTCACCAGGGTTGCCCCTTGGTGACATGCTTCATCATTGGGGCCATCCCAGTCCTCTACGGCCTGGGGCGTGCTGCGACTTGCGAATTACGTAGGAGCACTTACAAATGACTATGTGTGGTGCAGATAGTGGAGTGGACTAAGTGATGTGTTAAGGGATCAATGTAGAAGCCGAGAGAGAGCAAAGAAATGCAGTCACAGTCAGAGAAAAAGGCAAGGGATACTGTATCTATGTGTGGTTGTAGTGGTCCTGTTGGAAGTGGTAAGTAAGTTGCCCGCAGAAAAAAAATCCTCCTATTAGCGGCACTCCTCCATTGCAGCCGACGCTTCGTCCACCGATGTTGGTCACCAGAAGACACCCTGTCCACTGCCTGCCTGATGCTGAATTGTGGCTCGCTACTGTGAAGCCTGACTCCATCCTTTTTTCCCCATTGCAGAGACTGAAACCCGGCCTGTAATTATTCAACGAAAAACAGGAAGTGATATAATATTACAACACCACTGATAAATAAATATAAGGTATGTAGGCTGTGGAGTGCAAAAAGTCACAATTTGTTTTTCCTAGTAGACAGACAGTACAATGTTTTTGAAAGTGCGTACTCTGAGTCACCTTTTGAAGGATAAGTAAGTATGGGCAAATTAATGTAGCGGATCTTGCCCCTCAAGCTAGGTGTACTGTAAACTGTGTTTTAGAACAAAAATAGATCTTCCTAGCAGTGCTCCCACCCAAAAAACGAGGCCTAGCAGAAAACTGGAGACAAAACTTACTTTGAAAGTAAAAGTAGGCCGAAGTACCCTAATTACCCATTACCCCCCGTGGATTGTATTCAAACCACTTGCAAGCAACCAAGCAAAAGTAGCCATAGCCAGCATCGCTCCAAGACTCGAAATCCCCCCCACTCAAACACATGCAATAGAAATACTGCTAACCCTAACGAACCCTAAGTTAAGAATAGTGGCAAAGGCTTTCTTTAACTATGCCAAATCCCCCCTTTCCCACCATGGATTTTCTTCAAATGACTTGCAACCAAAATTACACATTCTCACGAGTGCTCTAAGACCCCAGAACTCAGTTTGAAAAATCTAGAACACCCCGATACACATGCAATCCTGGTGCTAGGGCTAACCCTAACGAACCCTAAGTTACAAAAAGTGCCAAAACTAAAGGCTTTTCCGCGCGGATTTTGTCCCAACCACTTCTACCCGGTATTAGACCTTCCCAGGAATGCCCCAAGACCCGGCAACCCACCCGCCAAGAAGCATAACACCCCCAAACAGGCCAAAAGAAAAATCTCATACTTGCAATATTTCTGGGCCTTCGGTCCAAACGCGCTGCGTAGCTAGGCCATAAGTCGGGGTTGGCACGACGGATTTCCTGAAAAGCAAATGCAATCAAGATTAGAGTGTCCCAGCAGTGCTCCCAGACCACGAAACTCACCCGCAAACAGACGGAACCCCCCCTAAGAGCACCTCAAAGGCAAGCAAGTCATCAAAAACACAAAAAAAATTCCGCCTGGGATTTGGTCCAAAACACTTTTATCCGGTATTAGAGCTTCCCAGCAATGGCCCCAGAGCCGTCAACCCAGGAGAAAACGAGTAGAAGACCCCCAAACAGCCAAAGAGCAAAAGTACAAAAATGGGGACTTAGTCACTTTTTCACAAATTTCCCAAATCACTCCGCGCGCGCTCTGCAGCTAGGCCCTAAGTCCCCTCAGCCACCATGGATTTGCTTCAAACCTCTTGCAAAGTAAAGTATATATAGCCAGCAGTGCTCCCAGACCACGAAACTCACCCGCAAACACCAGCAAGCCCCCCAAACAGGCCCCCGAAAACGCTACATAGAGCAAAATGTCTGAAATAGCCCAAAAAAAAATCGGCCTGGATTTTGTCCCAACCACTTCTACCCGGTATTAGACCTTCCCAGGAATGCCCCAAGACCCGGCAACCCACCCGCCAAGAAGCATAACACCCCCAAACAGGCCAAAAGCAAAATCTCATACTTGCAATATTTCTGGGCCTTCGGTCCAAACGCGCTGCGTAGCTAGGCCATAAGTCGGGGTTGGCACGACGGATTTCCTGAAAAGCAAATGCAATCAAGATTAGAGTGTCCCAGCAGTGCTCCCAGACCACGAAACTCACCCGCAAACACCAGCAAGCCCCCCAAACAGGCCCCCGAAAACGCTACATAGAGCAAAATGTCTGAAATAGCCCAAAAAAAAATCGGCCTGGATTTTGTCCCAACCACTTCTACCCGGTATTAGACCTTCCCAGGAATGCCCCAAGACCCGGCAACCCACCCGCCAAGAAGCATAACACCCCCAAACAGGCCAAAAGCAAAATCTCATACTTGCAATATTTCTGGGCCTTCGGTCCAAACGCGCTGCGTAGCTAGGCCATAAGTCGGGGTTGGCACGACGGATTTCCTGAAAAGCAAATGCAATCAAGATTAGAGTGTCCCAGCAGTGCTCCCAGACACGAAACTCACCCGCAAACACCAGCAAGCCCCCCAAACAGGCCCCCGAAAACGCTACATAGAGCAAAATGTCTGAAATAGCCCAAAAAAAAATCGGCCTGGATTTTGTCCCAACCACTTCTACCCGGTATTAGACCTTCCCAGGAATGCCCCAAGACCCGGCAACCCACCCGCCAAGAAGCATAACACCCCCAAACAGGCCAAAAGCAAAATCTCATACTTGCAATATTTCTGGGCCTTCGGTCCAAACGCGCTGCGTAGCTAGGCCATAAGTCGGGGTTGGCACGACGGATTTCCTGAAAAGCAAATGCAATCAAGATTAGAGTGTCCCAGCAGTGCTCCCAGACCACGAAACTCACCCGCAAACACCAGCAAGCCCCCCAAACAGGCCCCCGAAAACGCTACATAGAGCAAAATGTCTGAAATAGCCCAAAAAAAAATCGGCCTGGATTTTGTCCCAACCACTTCTACCCGGTATTAGACCTTCCCAGGAATGCCCCAAGACCCGGCAACCCACCCGCCAAGAAGCATAACACCCCCAAACAGGCCAAAAGCAAAATCTCATACTTGCAATATTTCTGGGCCTTCGGTCCAAACGCGCTGCGTAGCTAGGCCATAAGTCGGGGTTGGCACGACGGATTTCCTGAAAAGCAAATGCAATCAAGATTAGAGTGTCCCAGCAGTGCTCCCAGACCACGAAACTCACCCGCAAACACCAGCAAGCCCCCCAAACAGGCCCCCGAAAACGCTACATAGAGCAAAATGTCTGAAATAGCCCAAAAAAAAATCGGCCTGGATTTTGTCCCAACCACTTCTACCCGGTATTAGACCTTCCCAGGAATGCCCCAAGACCCGGCAACCCACCCGCCAAGAAGCATAACACCCCCAAACAGGCCAAAAGCAAAATCTCATACTTGCAATATTTCTGGGCCTTCGGTCCAAACGCGCTGCGTAGCTAGGCCATAAGTCGGGGTTGGCACGACGGATTTCCTGAAAAGCAAATGCAATCAAGATTAGAGTGTCCCAGCAATGCTCTCAGACCATGAAACTCACCCACAAACAGACGGAACCCCCCCTAAGAGCACCTCAAAGGCAAGCAAGTCATCAAAAACACAAAAAAATTTCCGCCTCGGATTTGGCACAAACCACTTTTAGTGCTTCCCAGCAATGGCCCCAGACCCGTCAACTCACCTGCAAAGAGGTAGAACAACACCCCCACAAGTGCTGAGTCTTTCTTCATTGGGCGTAAACCAGCCCTCTGCTTTGATGGAAATAGGAGTCTGGAGGAGGAGGATAGAGGAGCATGTTCTTCTGAACTTGTGAACCTGAGGAATGCAGACTGCGGCACCTTCAAATAAATTAGCAAACAAGTGAAGACAGTTCTGCTGATGGGCTTGTCTTTGTGATAATCTGATTAAAGTTTGAATTATATTAACTGTGCACAACAAAGAAAGACAGACACACAGGAATAAAAGTGAATAAGGATGAAAAAGAAAGTTATTGATTCGTTGTCTCATTTTCAGGGCTCGAAGTCGGAATCACGGTCCAGGAATAAGAATAAGGCTTCGTCATCATACTCTGCGAATTCAGCCCGGGTGAGGTCAGTGCCACCTGACAGAGTAGAAATTCCCTCATCTATGGTGCTGGCCACCTCCTCTTCATCCGGCACGCTCTCTCGTACTCTTATATCTGGTGGTATGAGGTGCTGATTCATCTTGATCATTGTTAACCTCTCCACATTTTTGGGCGAGAGGCGGCTCCGTTTGGGAGTTACAATCCCACCAGCCGCACTGAAAACCCGTTCAGAAGACACACTTGCGAGTGGGCAAGACAAGTAGTTTAAAGCCAGGTTGGTGAGCTGTGGCCACAATTCTTTTTTCCCATGCCAATACGCCAATGGGTCAGAATTAACATAGACCTCTGTGGAGTCATTCAGATAGTCCTTCACCATCGACTCAAGGTCCTCCTCCAAGGTTCCTCCACTTTGCGTAGCTCTTGCTGTGCCTCTGGCCTTTTGAGAACCAAACCCACGCAGAGCTAGCCAATCCTCTTCAGCCTCCAATGTTTCTGCTGTCTTTCGTGCAGATGATGCGGTTGCCGGTGTCTTTAACGGCTGAGAGGTCACTTGTGCCACAGCCACAGGTGCAGAAGTGGATTGTTTTGACTGGGGATGGCCTGCTGATGTACTGCCATTTCCTTCAATTTCCAGCCGTTCTGTTTCAAACTTCTTGGCTGACAAGGCTAGCCAACGTTTGTACTTTGTAACATCTTCATCAGCAAAAGCAAAGAATGCTCTGCCTGCCAGCGCCTTTTTGTAGCGTGGATCCAGAATAGTAGCACAAATGTAATGCTGTTCTGAGTGGATCTTTTGAAGACGTTCATCACCTTGTAGGAGCTCTAATAATTGCTCAGCCAGAAGCAAAGAAGAGCCTTTCTTTTTGTCATCTTTTCGAAACACAGAACACACCTCCTTCAGTTGGTCCTCCAGCATGTACAACAATGGGATAGCTTTTCCCAAATTAGAGTCCTCCTTGCTGACTGCACGCGTGAAGACCTCAAAAGGACGAAGCATGCGTGTTAGGCTTTCAACTATGTTCCATTGCGGCCCACCCATCCTCAGCTCCTCTATACCCTCTTTCAAGAAATATTGATCGAGTTGCGTATACTGCTCATACAGACGCTCAAGCATGTAGAAGGTTGAGTTCCAACGTGTTACCACCTCCTGGATGAGTGCTTTCACTGGCATTTGACATTGATATAGCATGCTCCTCAGCTGCTTGCGGGCCTTAAAAGAATGCCTGAAATGCTTGCAAATTTTTCGGCAGTTCTCCAATACACTGCACGCTGCACTGTCTTTATTACCCAAGAATTTTTGGACAACCAGGTTTATACAGTGCGCCAAACACGGCACTCTGAAATAGTAACCGTCCCTCATGGCCTTAACTATATTGGAGCCATTGTCCGTGGAAACATAACCAACCTTGCGTTTTAGTGGGGACAGACAGTTAAGGACCTTTGTGTTAAAGACATCCAAAATGTTTTCTGCTGTGTGACGTTTCTCCAAACCAAACATGGCTAGTGTTGCATGTTTCCGAGCACCTTTAAAAACAGTGTTAGTGTCAACACCTGAGTTTAGCTTTGCTTTAGCCCCTGAAAAAGAGACCCAGTGTGCAGTGATGCACATGTAATCAGCGCCTGCGCCACTGGTCCACATGTCTGTTGTCAGATGTATAGTGTGAACAGCACTCTTCTGCAAAGCTGCCCCAATCGCCTTCAGAACATCTTCATGTAGTGCTGGAACCGCAACTCGGGCAAAATAGAACCGGCTAGGAACCTTCCATTTAGGGCAGAGCACTGCCACTAATTCTAGAAAACCAACCCCTTCGACAAAAGAAAAAGGGAGAAGGTCCAGAGCTAGCATTTTAGCCAGCTTAGTGTTATACAGACGGGTCATTGGGTGGTTGCGTTCATATTGCGCTTCTGTAAACAACATCTTTTTAATGTTGCCCTGGACCAATGATTTACGGGATGATGATCTCTTCGACCCAGTTACGCTCGCTGATGAACTTTTCCGCATTGATGTCTCACTCTCTCCCACACTCTTAGTGTGGCTCCCATGGGGTGTGCTGCTGACATGGGAACTGGGTGTAAGTGAAGTGTTTGGATCGTCTTCTTCTACCTCCTCGTCATCAGCAGATGACAAATCAACGTTTTCATTACGTGCAATTCCGGCTTTCTTGACCGCCTCTAGGTGCGGAAACCATTCGAGAGGGTGCCTTCTCTCAAGATGACCTCTCTGGCCTCCGGTACCATAGTTAGAACCAAGCTTACCACGACTATATCGAAGCTTACAAAGGCTACAAATGGCTACGTTTGCCTTTTTTGGGCAAACACTAAAGAAGTCCCAAACTGGAGACTTGAAATGTCTTCGGGGGCCGCCGCCGGAGGAGGCGTCGATACTGGTGGTGGTGGTCCTGCTGCTAATGACAGATGAAGTGGAGGATGTGGATTGCCGAACTTCAGTACGTTTTGCACTTTCACCACCACGAATTGAGGTCGAGGACGAGGTGGGTACCTTCTTGCGAGGAAGAAATATGGAAGCGGTAGGTTTTGGTGTACTACTTAACTCCAAATCTAATGATTCCATTTCCATTGCCTCCTCGCCGACATCATCATCACGCTCAGCAGCTTCTCGGGATAGGGTCAAAATGTCTCTTTGCTGCATGCCCGGTGGGGCTGCAGTGACCTTTGTGATGACTGCCTCGTCGTCATCGTGAGAGGCTTCATCACCAGCAGTATCTGTCACTTCTTGTTGAGCCTCATCACACTCCATAGGTTTGAGTTTTTGGACGACCTTCCTTTTACGCTTAGGTACCGGTGGCAGATCATGGTGTGCCTCTGCCTCACTGTCAGACCGCAGTTGTCGTGGTTCCCAAGACAGATCACTTGCACCAGAACGAGGTGGGCTTGAAGAAGATGTAGACACCCCCCTTGATCTTTTCCTTGCTAGGGATGTGGAAGACAATGAATGATCATCAGGAGGAGTGGCTTCCAATGATACCTCAGCTTCATTGTCGATTTCCAAATGTGCCCCTACTTCGGGAGGAACAACTATTGTGGGCACTTGTGAACGTCCATGCACCTTTGCTTGCGCATCTCCTTTTGCTGCCTCTCCTTCCACATGTACTTGGGCGTGTACTTGCACATGGTGTTGTTGTTGCGGCTGTGGTTGTTCAACACTTGTCAGATGAGTTACAACAACCTGTGTTGATTCAGGGACATTGCTGCTACTTTCTTGCGATGAGCCAAACATCACTGGTCGATGGTGATTGGAGAAGTACACTGACTGCCTCTGAAGCACTCAAGGGCTTTGACTTAAGTTGGCGTGGTGGTGGAGGCACTGAACCCAATGGAGCAGGGGTGCTGCTCTCAGGTTGGTCCCCAGCAGATCCTGCTGCTGCAGGCGTACTTTTTCTTTTGCTCCCAAAAAAAGTGGCGGGTGACACACCAGCCTCCTTGGTAACTTGCTTCTTCTGCTCCTTACTAGCAACTTTCTTGCTAGAGGAGCTACGGAGAACTTTCTTTGGGGGCGGGCCATCTTCTTCAGAGCAGGTCAGACAGCAGGCCGCAGTTGCACGAATTGTAGAGTTGTCTGAGGCCAGACGTGACGTCGCGTGACGTTATGCTGCACACACACACCGCTGCAGGACTTCTTCCTGGCACTGGTGGTTCTCTTGAGTCTTGTGCACCTAAAAAAAATGGAAGACAGAGGAACATCAGTTCAGTTATAGAGCACAAAAAAATCGAAAAACACTGCAAAATCAGCACAATCCCAATCCATCCATGCCCTCCATAATGTTTAAATTCAAGACAACCCACAGAAAGACTAGGCCCATGCAAGACTCACTACCCCTGGGCATAAATAAAGGTTGAAAAGTAGGCAAAATGGTTGGAGGCCTAACAACAAAGCCTGCATTCAAAATGGCCACTTGCCCTGCCAAGCACATGGC
>NW_028253767.1:0-50102 GCF_964263255.1 Lissotriton vulgaris
TTTTCAGAACAGATTGATTGGCACCTAAGTATACAATGTAGTGACATAGTCACTTGCACAACACACAGATATGTACTGAAGTAGTGATACTCCTAATCAGGTATGCAGACAAGTAGCCCTAAAAAATGTGTTGGACCTGTCACTGCAGAGGCTGTGTAATACTAACTAATATATGTGTTCATTTTCTTTTTCAACAGTGCTTGGAGTGGTATGTCTTTAGATTTTTAAACATACTTTTTGTGCCAAACAAATATTTTCAAGATGTACCCTGGAGAAGGTCTTGTCCCATAAAGGGCACTCAACATGATTTGCCATCACTTTTTTTTTCCTGCAGGGGATGGCAAAAAAATCTCATGCAATTGATTTCTGTTTTTCTCCGGGTTGCTCTTTCAAAGAACTGTGTTCACCAGAATGCGGCAACTGATCTTCACTGCCACCAGATGCCATTTTCTTGGCAGGTGCTCAAATGAGAAAAGGTTTTTTTACAATCTTTATGACTGTTTTTCCTCTTTGTTCGAAGGATGACAATTTATACACTACATTGATTATGGTGTACAAGTACGAAAGTTGAGAACATTTAAAAGTGAAAAAAAATCCTTTACTATAATGTGAAATACTATTGTAGCATAAGAAATGTCTCACCCACTCACTCACCCGAACATTCACTACTATACCCACTAGTCACCTATACAGCTAGTAACACAGCTAATCAGTCACCCATGCAGCTAGTGACACACACACACAGTTTACCATAAAGGCACTGGCACACTTTTTCAGTCACCCATAAGGCACTCACACACCCACTCATTTACAGATATAGCTACTAACATATATACTCACTCACGTGTATAACAACTCAAACACCCTTTCACTTACCCATATACTCACTGGCACACCCACACAGTCACCTATACAGGTGTTAATACGTGGATTTACTCACCCATACACCATTTCAGATACCCACTTACTCATCCAGACAGTCACTCACACACCCATTCACCTACCTATACAGCCACTCACAGTCAAACTCACTCACCCATACAGGCTCTCACATACCCATTGACAGACACATACAACCACTGACACACCCACTAGGTGGAAGAGGTGTGGCACAGCGGCCAGGGCTACTGACGCTGGAATCTGGGGCTCACAAAGGCAAACAAAGTGTGTTTTATCTGCAATTTCACATTGAAAAACTATATGATATCCCTGGTAAAGGCAAATTCAAATGTATTATATATTATAAACAGGCTGGACTACGGGAATTCGCTCCTACTAGCTATAAATGAGCATCACTTGAAAAGACTACAGATTCTCCAGAACACCGCAGCGCGTTTGGTTTTAAACCTTCCCCAAAGGTCCCCCTCAGCCCCATGCCTTAAGAGCCTTCAATGGCTCCCTGTTAAAAAGCGAATCTTGTTTAAAACATTATGTCTAGTCCATACACATATATATGGAAATGGCCCGAAATATTGGTCCCATAAGCTCACATGGTATGCACCCAGAAGACAACTTAGATCCAGTACCGAGTCGCTGCTCACTCCTCTTAGAATACAAACCTCCAGAAATGGTGGTCGTGCTTTTTCCTTTCTTGCCCGCAACTTCTGGAATTAAATTACCCTTAATCTGCGCACTACTTCAGAACACAGTTGTTTCCATAAAAATCTAAAGACATGGCTTTTTGCAAACTAAGCTGTCCACTTCTCGTCAGAGCCATCTGCAAGCTCCATGAGACTCTTTGGATGTGATATGTGCGCATTACAAATGCCTTTGACTTGACTTGACTTGATTTATCAGAGCGCCATCTGTAGTGACTGTGGTGAAGTGGTTCTTTCTTGACCTCTCCTGGTGAAAGCAGAGTCCATTTTTCTCTGTTTCAATGACTACTAATATGCAAAAGTCAAAAATCACCTGGAGGTGTAGTCCATTTGGGAACACCCCATCCAACTTAATAGTATGCAACTCAGATTCCCAAATTCCCACTGACACATCAAAACACAAACAACTCATACACGCACTCATATATCCATACAGCTCTTTCATACCCAGTCAGCAACCCATACAACCACTAAACCACCCACTCACAGATGCATAAAGTCAGTCACACACCCACTCACAGACCCATAGGGCCACTCACATCCATAAAACCACTCACACACACACTTACAGACCCACACAGCCACTAACCCCTCCTGACGTATACAGCCACTCACATACACACTGTCAAAGGTTACAGATTATAGTTAGGAAATAAAATGTAATAAACCTTAGACATTCACTTAACAAACAAATGGTTACAGGGATGTTGTAGTCAGGAAATAGAATTCAAAAACCTTCGAAATTCTCTAAAAACATAGGTTACAGGGACAATCTAGGTAGGAAATAACATTAAAATAAATAGAAATTAAGTGAAAAATCAAAGCTTACACAGACATTATACTTAGGAAATAGATTAAACAAACCCCTAGAAATTCAAAGAAAAAAACAAAGGTCACAGGGATGTTATAGTTAAGCTCACATTACACTTGTACAAGGCCATACATATTCAGCAGTTATAGCTACCTGAGCTAACTATAACATATACCCTCACAATGCACTGCTCAGGACCTCACATACATTACTCATGACATGGTCAGTAACATCACTGATGACATCTCAAATGACATCTTTGATGACCCTCGCTTGCCTGCTTGCAAGCTGCCCAGGAGGAAGACTACAATCCCCAGCAACCTCGGCCAGGGATGTGACACAGTCCTTAAGCGCAGAAGTGCCATAAGTTTATAAGAGGTGTTTCACAGCATGGAACCCTCGCTTACCTGCTTGTCAACTGCCCGGGAGGAGTACTACAATCCCCAGCAACTCGGCCAGGGACATGACACAACCCTTAGGCACCAGAGTGCCATAAGTTTATTGGAGGAGACTTGTAGTGCGGGGCCCTCACATGCCTGCTTGTCAGCTGCCCAGGAGGAGGAGTACACCCACCAGCAACCTCGGTCAGGGACATGACACAGCCCTTAGGCACCAGAATGCCATAAGTTTATCAGAGGCATCCCACAGCGCGGGACCTTCGCTGGCCCGCTTGTCAGCTTGACATCATCCAGTGAGTGTTAGTGTTTTGTAAACATTTCTGAGACTCAAAGATACATACTAAGCTCCTACAAAGTTAAATTACTATATTTTGTGTACTACTAATGAATGATACTACTTCAAGCATACATTATGTGAGTGGATGTGTGACTGTGTGTATCTGTGTGTGAGTGGTTGTCAGAGGCTGTATGGGTGTGTGAGTAGTTGTATGGGTGGGTGTTTGAGTGATTGTGTGAGTGTGTGTGTTGTTCTATGGGGCAGCAGCTGGGAGTATGAGTGACATATGGGTGAGTGAGTAGCTCTCTAAGTGTCTGTATGAGTGGATTAGGGGGTGTGTGAGTGGCTGTATAGGTGACAGAGTAGCTGCATGAGTGAGGTATATGGGTAAGTAACTGGGTGTCTGACTGGCTGTAAGGGTGAGTGAGAGGGTGTATGGGTCTCTGTATGGATGAGTGTATGGATGTGTCAGTGGCTGTATGGGTGAGCAAGTGATTGTGAGAGTGGCTTTATTGGTGAGTGTGCACTTGTGTCAGTGATTGTATATGAGAGTTAGTACATGTGTTAGTATCTCCATGACTAAGTGAGTAGGTATGTGAGTATTTGTATGAGTGAGTAGTTGTTTAAGTGGTTGTATGGGTGGGTAACTCAGTGTCTGAGTGGCTGTATGTCTGTATGACTGGGTGTGTGAGTGGCTGTATTAGTGAGTGGGTAGGTGTATGTGTGGGTATATGGGTGTTTGAGTGGCTCTGTCAGTGGTTGTATGGGAGAATATGTTAGGGTATGAGTAGGTGTATGGGTGAGTATGTGGTAGTGAGAGTGGCTGTATGGGTATATAAGTAGTTGTATATATAATTGTATTGATGAATGAGTGGTTGTGTGAGTGGCTCTAAGAGTGACTGAATGGGCGTCTGAGTGCCTCTATGGATGAATGAGTGTGTGTGTGAGTACTGGAATGGGTCTGTGAATGGGTATGCAAATTGTTACATTCATATATGAGTGGGTATATGAGAGGTTGTATGGGGTATGAGTGGTTCTGTGGATGATGTCAGTGATGTCATCAGTGATGTCATTTGAGATGTCATCAGTTTGTCTCACACTAGGTCATAAGTGATGTACTATGTGAATACATAAGCAGTGCATTGTGGGGACATAAGTTATAGTTAGCTCAGATAACTATAACCACTGATTTTCAGTGCTTTTGTGCATGTAAAATCTGAGCCTAAATATTACACCCTGTAACCTCTGTTTCTTCAGTACATTTCTATGATTTTTTAATTCTGTCTCCTAACTAACTTCCTCTAACATTTTTTCAGTGAACTTTAATGTTTCTTTATAATTTGTTTCCTAACTATAATGTCCTTGTAACCTTTGCTTTTTTTAGTGAAATACTACGTTTTTTTTGTTCTTTTTCTCATCTACAACATTTGTTTAATGTTTGATTTTTGTATGTGTTTTCAGACATTTTAGTTACTTACCATAACCTGTAACATTTAAAAGTGGGTGTGTAAATGGCTGTAAGGACAGCTGAGCGAATTTGTGAGTACCAGAGGGGATCTGTGAGTGGATGTCACAGTGGGAGAATGGGTGTATATGTGGTTATATCAGTGTCTGAGTGGGTGTATCAGTAGCTCTGTTAGTGTTTGGAGGAGAATTAAAGCTTACCTGTACCTTTATTCAAGAAGAGTCTAAAGTATTGCACAAAATGTGTACCCAGTTGAAGTACTTTTAAATGGTTAATTAGTAAGTACTAACTAGTTGGGTAAATGTGTAGTGCATATTCTACAGCACAGATGTGTTATGGACCAGTATACAATGTTCCAGTGACCTAGTGTGCATTTCAGCGATATGATTGTTCTTCATACAACATTATCCTGAACTATGTGATGACATGAATGTTCCTATAGAGAATACAATGAGAGTACAAAGAGGTTTAGCCCTTAAACACAGGTACAAAGTCTCAAGTACATAAACTAAATGCATCTTTGTTTGGTAGAGATGGCATGATATTGTTCGGCATCAAATACACATACAAAATCGAAAGAAAATGTGCTGGGCAGCCTTTTGTTTAACTTTACATCATCCTGTGAAAATGTGGGAAAATGTTTCCAGTGTACTAAGGTAGATGGGGAAGGACCAGACGGCCAATGTCTTTTGGTGTTTTTCAATATTGATATGCTTCTAAAAATATTACGGGTGAACCAGTTATTCTCCAGAAGAGGACAAGAAACAATGTACTTGTCACAGCTACTACAATTTGCACTTTGACAGATGAATGATGTATTCATATTGATCCTTCCATTTGAAAGCATTTTTTTTTATGTGGACTTTTTGCATAAAACTCACCTTCTTTGCCATCACCAAGCCAAATAAGTTTGAAGCAGTTACATTTTACTGAAATAGTGTACCTTGGAAGAAACAGATGCGCCTAGAAGGCTTTTCTTTTGTAACATGTAAAGTGAGATTTGTATAAGTAATTTTATGATTCAACATTGTTTAATTCTGTTTTCATTTTTCATGAATATGTCGGTGTTTATGACAACGTCGGGGTTCGCGGATATTACATGACTAAGGAAGAAAGGTATTTCATTGGACAAGGCACTTTTCATTATTCTAGAAAAGACGTCCCCACCCAGTTTTCTTTTGTTTACACTTCTGGTTCTAAGATTGGAGGTTCATATTTCAGCACCTGCTGTTTTCCAATATTGGAAAATAATTTGGGAGTTTTTTGGCTTTCTTTTTAAAAATTACATGGCAACTGGTGGCAGTGGAGAAGAGGAGCCACACCCTGTGGAGGAGAATTTATTGGGGGAGGATCCCCGGTGAAGCACCAATAGATTCCATGGGAATATTTCACCATCATCTATTTGGAAAAGAAAATGGTGGCAAAGCATGCGAAGTGCTCTTTGTGTGAGAAGAGCCTCTCCGGGGATATGTCAAAGAAATATTCATGTAGCACAAGAAGTAAGATGACTGTGACGAGTAGCAGAGTCATGAACCCACCTCGTTGGACCTAGAACATGAACGATTACCCTCTTACCTTACTCCCTATCCCCTCCTCTACTTTCAGACTCCGTCGTGGGATCCGGATCAGCGCTGTCCCTTTAAGACTCCTCAGTCTTCATCTGTGGTGGCTGATCACGTGGGCGGGTCAGGTGATCCATCGAACTTCAAAGCGAAAGAGGAGGCAGTTCCTTGGCATTCGCATCGGGGATCGGAAACATGTAAGCGGGATCTACTGAGCCGAGAATGGGACGTCCAGACCTTCTTTGTGGAGCCGGGACTCGGAGGAGCGAAGACCTTTGCCACAGTGGAGGAAGAAGCACTAGGAACCAGACGTACAGAGGGACTGACCCCAGCCGAGGAAAGAAGGGAGCCGGACCTATTCTGGCAACATGCAGGAGGCAGCCACGGCCCTGGAGGGTCGTGGCTCCACAAGGTACGGGACCGGTTAGGGGCCGTGTGGGGGAAAGGAAACAGGGAGGTGAGGGGAGGGCCGAGCAACACATCGGAAACCTCTGCTCTTTTGTCAGACTATTAAAGTCACAAGAAGTACTAAGAGCACATAGCGTGTGATTCACAGGTGACGGTCAGATGCACTCTTCCTCATTCCCTCTTCCCTGGTCATTCGTCAACAGATAGAACATCGCTCTTACGGAGCTTTTCTTTTCTTTTCTTCTTCATCCTTTGTTTGTTGTTTTCCGACATTTACTGCAACCGGATGGCAAGACCAAGTCCCTCAATTCTCCAACCTGGTTAAAAGCACAGAGGACATCCTTGCTCTTTGAAGGAAGAGAGCGAAGAAGGAGTCACTAAAAGACTATTTTGTTTGTTCCCCTCCAATTGTGGGATGTTCACCCCTTACGTGTAGACTGAAAATAAAAATAGAATTTGCATATTCTAGCCAGAACTCTCGGTCTTCTCCACCACCGTACATTGACCCACTTGAAGATATTTCATTCCAAGCACGTGACCAGAGCCCAGAGGGGGCACAGTGGATCAGATGCATCAGCATCAGATATGACACCCATTGTACCAAGGGACCTTATACTCACAGAGGTTGAACAGCATCTCCCTGTTAAGTCCTCAGAGGTGCTAAGAATTGGGACATTTTGTTTGGACTGCAAAAAAGTCCTCACTGCATAGGAACAATTGGTTGCTGCAGTTCTGGAGGTAGCGAAACACCACAAGTGTTAATTCGTTTTTTTTTCTAGAATGACACTTGTATCCCTAGTTTCGAGTTTATTCAGTTAATATTTTTCCAGTTGCTATTTTATTTGTAAAAAAATACAGAATAAATACAAAATGTTAAAACACTAAAAAAGGTTTCTGAAAAATCACAAAAAACAAAGCTTCTCATTAGAACCACCTTTCTTGCGAGTTTCTGTGTTAGTGAGTGAGTGGGTACATGAGTGAGTAACTGCATATGTAAGTGCTTGAGTGAGTGGGTGTGTGGGTGAGTGAGTGAGTGGGTATGATAGTGGCTTTATGGGTTCTATTTTATTATAACTCTTTTTATTGCAAAAGCATCAGCAGATTCACATTACAGAGGGTCAAATAAAGCAGCCGAGTACACATCAGGGGCAGCAGATTAAACAATTTTCACACAGATAAGGGAACTTCACGGAGAGGGGGGTCATCCAGTGCGGCATTTCGGGGTGGCATACATATTTCCCCTCTGTAGCTATTCCATGGCCCCCAAACCAATGGCCTCTTTTGGGGCCACCCCCTTCGCTAAGTATGCAGTTTTTTCCCTGAACATGCACCAGTCCAAGTTGTTTTCCCAGTGTGGGAGGTTGCCCAGCTCCCCAAAGTTGGGCTACATTTCGCTTGGCGATCATAAATCCCAGAGTAGCCCATTGCGTCTGTGAGGTAGTCAAATCTGTAGGTTACCAGATGTTAAGTAAGCACTTCCTCGCCTCTAATGAAAGGGAGATTCCAAGGACTTTGTGCATTTTGACATGTATATTGCGCCAGTATGCAGTGATGTGTTCACACTTCCAAATAATGTGTAAGAAGGTACCTACACAGCCACAGTGCCTCCTGCATAGACCCCCATCTGAAAGTCCCATATGTACCAACCGAGGCCCCGTGATGTAAATCCTATGAAGGATTTTAAGCTGAACTAGCCGTAGGCGGGCCGGAATTGCGACTTCCCTAGGGGAAGACACAACTGTCTGCCAATCTTCCTTATCCAGTTATATTCCATCTTGGGTCCATTTATCTCTCAACACCGCAAGAGGGTCAGGTCTGTGATTACTCAGTTTTTTATAGATCAAGAAGATCATTTTATCAGGCAAGTGTCCGTCTAATATCGGCTGTATGGGTTCTTGAATTAGTGTGCGTTTGTATGAGTAAGTGAGTGGGTCCATAAATGGCTGTACAGGTGAGTGAGTGGGTGTGTGAGTGGGTATATGTTTGCTTCAACAGGTACATTATTGGCTGTATGGGTGAGTGGGTGGCTGTATGGGTGAATGAGTGGGTGTTTGAGTAGATGTATGAGTATCTGAATGGGCATGTGAGTAGTTATATGGGTTTATGAATGAGTGTGTGAGTGTTTGTGTGGGTAAGTGAGTGGGTGTGTGAGTGGCTATAGATGGTGAATGAGAGGGTGTATGGGTGATTGGATGGGTGTGTTTCTGTAAGGGTGAGTGATTGGGTGTATCGGTGGTTACATGGGAAAGTGACTAGGTATGCTAGTGATTGCATGTTTGACTGAATGCTGGGCATATGAGTGGCTGTATGAATAAGTGAGTGGGTGAGTGAGTGCCTGTATGGGTGAGTGAGTACGTGTATCACTAACCATATGAGAGACTTAGGGGAATATTTACTGGGGCTTATCACCACCAGAACATCACTTTTTATGGTGTTCTGGTGGTGATAAGTGCTTTGCCTTATTTACAAGGCAGCGTTAAGCCACTTAATGTGGGTTAGCGCCACCTTGTAAATAAGGCCCCTTTTCAGGCAGCAATTAGCATGAAAGGGGCGGATAATGGGTGCTGCATTCCATCGCAACACCCATTGCTTTTAAAGCTGCCCCCTATTTAAAAGGGTAACGTAAATATGGGGCAGTGGCAAAAATAGGACCAGGGAAAACCTGGTCTTTACCTGGTGAAACGAGGGGAAATTATTAAGTTCTCCTCTTTTTTGGTGTTCCAATGTGTGTTGCATAATGCAGCACACATAGAAATTGCAAATTGCCATTAGTGATTGTTCTTGTGCAGGAAGGTTTCCTTTGCTTCACATAAACAATCATTTAAAAAGGAGGAGTTGCAACTTCTATGTGTGCTGCACAAAGCAGCACACATAGAAGTTACAAATCGCCATTATGGATTGTTTATGTGCAGAAAGGGACACCTTCCTGCACATAAACAATCATTCCCTGCAATGCAGAAACCTTTGCACTATGGTGCAAGGGTGCCTGTGTTGGTGCCAGGCAGCTAGAGTTAGTGCTAGTGCAAGGGAAAACACATGGTGAACCGCATTCTTGTCAATACAGCGCATCCCTGCATTTTTTAAACTGACGGAGCGCTGTGTTAGCAATTTTGGAGCAACACCACCCTCTGCCAGTTTATTGTAAAAATGCCCCTGAGTTTGTGTGTCAGTAGCTGTATTGGTGACTGACTGGCTGTGTTAGTAGTTGAACTGGTGACTTAGTGGGCATATGAGTGACTGCTTGGGCGAGTGAGTGGATGTGTTTGTAACCGTATGGGTGGGTGATTGGGTGGGTCAGTTGTTACATGGGAGAGTGGCTGGGTGTGTTAGTGATTGTATAGGTGTGTGTCTTGATATCTCAGTGGCTGTATCAGGCTCTCCCTGGGTATGTACCTTGACAATGTAAGTTTGTTGAATTACATAGAAAGAAGTAATTAGGAAATGACTTTACTCCAATATATTGTATCATTCATCTGTTTAAAAAAAGTATATAAATATAAGCTAGTATTACTTTTTACAAACATCCACAATAAACCTTTAGGATTTGCAATGCATAAGTTCATATTATAAACAAAACCGTGGACTTTTGTATGCTGTGGTATTATTTCACATTATAGTAAAGCATTTCATTTTCCCCTTTTTATTATTTACAGCTTTTGTACTTGTACATTATATAATGTATTGTATACAGATTCATCCTTGAACAGTGGGGAAAAACTATCATAAGGATTGTAGAAAAAAATCCTGTTCTCAATTTAGGAACTGCAGTTTTCTTCTTTTAAGTTCAAATTTGGTGTCCTTGGGACCAGGTGACAGATAGGATCCGCAGCCACATCCCGTTGAATACAGTTCTTTGGAAGTGCAACCCCTACAAAGAGGCAATCAATTTCATTAGAGTTTTTCACCATCCCCTCTGGGCAAAAGAAACTTGTGGCAATGCATGTTAATTGCTCTTTTTGCAATAAGACCCTCTCCACCATAAACGTTGTACTGTAAAAAGATTTATCCTTGACCAATGGGGGAAAAAGCAACCACATAGATTATAGAAAGAAACCCCAAACTTTACAGTATATCACTAAAAATAAGTGACAATATAAATTTCACTAACTATAAATATTTTATCAATTGTTTTACCTAGAGTTACTGAACTAATCTAAACAAACATATGTTAAAAAGAACTGTTTTATTATTATAACTGGTACAATATTACTAATAGGTATAAAGCACACTTAAATTTTGGAGATTCTTTTGAAAACATCACCCTTAATAGACTGAATAATTTCTTAAACACTGACTATCCATGTAGAAGAAATACTGTGCACCACTTTAAAAAAAATCAGAAATCCTCCTTAGAACTTTGGTTGAAGAAACAAGAGGTAAGAATTTGGAAGTTTGTTAGGCAGTTTTTGTTTGAATATAAGGTTTCTGCCATTGCATTCCATGCATCCAATTTCACTCTTTAAACAGCTAGTATACTGTCCTGATGTTACGTTAAGTCCTTCACGAAAGATGATAGCGGCCGGCTGCTGAGACCGGTCGGGAGCTCCGTGCCTGAGCTCTAGGTGCGGCGTTTTGTGGAAAGGATGCGGTTGAAGATTTGCGATCTTTGCGGGACAACAAACTTTTAGATTTGGCTACTGATATGCCCGACTCTCCTTAAGTTAGCGGGACGTTTCTGCCTTTAAAATAGATACTGGTGCAAAAACCCCCGATCTTCTGAACAGAGCACCGCGGAGTTCCGCGGTGCGATATAATTGCCCGTCGCCCCTCTCCTACCTGCTTTGCTGCATTGCTGGAAGAGATCAGGAGCTCCTCCCGGCTTCAGGTCTCTCCATGCTGATTTCTTCCGGCACCCAGGCTTCCGCTCCAGCCCCCGCTGTTGTAGCAGAGGCATTGGCATTGAGATCGCAGAAGCGGAGCATCAGTGAATCAGCGCTCTACACAGACGCCGGAAAGTGGGAGACAGCGTTACAAGCACGGCAAAACTGCAGGAGAGCAGTAAGCCGGTTTTCGTTCTGCGCCAGAGGTAAGGCGTGGGGTGCTGAAGGGTTTAGAAGTCGGGAGCGGCAGCTCGGGGGGTATATTAGATTTGAGCTTCGGCAAAGCAATAGGGATAACACGCAACTGCCTTTCTCTGAGTCGTGGATTAAGACATTTTTGGCTGCACTTTAAGAACACGCTGCATTTAGCTGACACCTCTAGTGCGAGAATCTTATGCAAACTAAATGACCCCTACAAACAGGCTTTGGTGAATTACCCCACGGTTGTTTGGGAAGACAAAATACAGCTTCAATACTCCCAGTTGCATTCTCAATACGCCATTATAGGGAGGCTTAGCGGAGCAAAAGTGGAGGGGGAGAAAGAAAGCTCGGACTCTGTTTACCCATCTCCTGAAAGACCCGAATTGTTAGAGCAGACCCAGGATCCAGCTAGCTTCCATATTACAGGTAAAATTGATATTAAAGGAGATAAAGTGCATATACGGGAACTTGAACATCAGGGAAAGTCCACTTACTGTCTAAGGAACATGCAATTTCTTAAAAAAACAGCTCCTCCACTTTTTAAACAACCTGTAACCCCGCGAATTACAAAGAGAGTTTCGCGAAAGGCCCTGAAAATACAAAAAGGGATACCACTGAATAAAAAGGGGCCGATAGAAGGTAAGCTGGAAGTAGGCGAAAGGGGAAGAAATTCCAAAATAAAAATCACACCGTCTTTGAGGTCATATTTCAAAGTGCAGGACAAAGCCCAATTTAAAACCATTATGGAAAGCTCTGCCTCATCTGTAGTATCTGAGCCTCCGTTGGGTGACCTAAGTGACCCGAGTAACTCTCTGGCAGAGGTCTCCATGAGGGATTTGGAGAATCAGGAACACGAGGGGCCACCTACGTCGGCTTTAACTCAGGGCCTAATCCCGAGGCCATCTCCCTGCCAGAACTCGAGTCAAGCAATAACCACATCTCAGGATTCCTCTGGGACTGTATCCGCACTTAGTTGTTCAACTACGCCTTTTTCCTCAACTTTGGAGAATGCCATAACTATCTCTGACTCTATTATCACTGTGGAAACTAATATTAACTCTAAGTTTGATAAACCTCAGAGTAAGTCTAGTAACAGTATGGAGGTCTTAATGGAAAAAATGTTTGAGGAGATGACATCCAGATTTAAAATTTCAGAGGAAAATCAAATCAAACTTCACGACAGATTTGAATCTTTGGACTCAAAGCTGTTAGCATTAAATAAGAGAGTCTCCACAGTGGAGGCAGAAGCTGTGGGTCTGACTAAGAGAGTTGAAGTATCAGAACGGAGCATCAGAGACTTAAAAGCAAAGGACAAAAGCATAGAGGAAAAGCTGGAAGCTTTAGAAAATCAGTCTAGAAGGTCCAATCTGATATTTCTTAATGTTCCGGAAGGACGAGAAGGGCTGGACTTAAAGAAATTTATAATATCGCTAATGGAAGAACACTTTCCATGGAGTAAAACCTTAGATCTGGAAAACGACATTCAGCGGGTACATCGGGATCCTTTTGGGAAACCCAAAGAAAGAAATAATTCAAGGAAGATCCTGGTGAACTTTAGATCATGCAATCTCAAGGAGAGGAACCTGAGCGAAGCACTAAAAAGTGGGGCATATAACAGGGATGATTGGTCCTTTAGGGTCCGATCTGACATTGCGAAAGTAACTCAAGACAGACAATGGGAGCTGGGTCAAAAAATGCCCGAATTAAAATCACTTGGTGCTACAGTCCAAATGAAGTTTCCAGCCTCTCTCAGGATAATGTGGAGGAATAAGATGTATAACATCAGAGATCCTCTAGAAGTTGATTCTCTCTTAGTACAGATGCGTGATCAAATTCAAATACAAGCCCATTCCTAGTCTGAATACACATGTTCTGCACTGTATATACTCAAAAATGTAGCAGTAGAATTTTGTAGTAAGCGATACCTTTAGCAATAGCATCCTTAAATAGCTTTTTTTATGAATACAGGCACGGGGCTCTAAGTGGGCTATTATTAAGGCCCAAAGGAAAGGGAGGCTTTCCCAGGGGGGGAGTGTGTCTCCCCATGCCTTCTTCTTTCTTTTTCTTTTGTTTATTTTATATAATCACAACCACAATTGGTTTTCAGCACACTTAAGAAGGGAGGAGGGAGGGGAGCACATGGGGGATGGGAGCAAAGTAGGGAAAAATAAAAAAAGTCCTCATCTTAAACGAAAGGAGATAATCAGGACCCAAATGGTTAATAATGGAATTCAGCCACTTAACAGATGGAGATGGGAAGGAACCTAAAGAATATAAAAATAACTTCTTGGAATGTTAACGGGTTAAGAACCAAGAGCAGGAGACGGAAAGTCGTTGAATATCTAAAAACTATTGATAGCGAAATCTTAATCTTACAAGAGACACACCTACTTAAAAAAGAATGGGAGGAGATAATTAAATCTCTCCACTGGGTGGATGATTATGTATGTACGGATCAACAGTGTGTTATAAAAGGGGTTGTTATTCTTATAAAAAAATCTTTGAAGGCAAGAATCTTATCATCTGAAACAGACCCTAGGGGGAGATGGGCGTTAGCTAGGATTAGCATACTCAATAACACTTTTATTTTAGCTGGGTACTATGGACCTAACACAGATGATCCTACCCCACTTCAATCACTATATTCCCAATTGATTTCGGAAAATTTTCCTGTAATTTTGGGGGGAGACTTTAATATTATTTTAGATCCAAAAGTGGATCGAAACCCTAGAGGAAAACAGGATAGCCTGCCAAAAATGAGGGAATGGTTGGGAATATACAAAAAAGATTTAAGCCTAACTGATGTATGGAAAAAGAAGGGCATCAAACAGGACAGGGTTACCTTTAACAACAAAAAGCTTGGTATACAATCGAGAATCGATTATTTTTGAATAGATCAGGGGTTAATAGAAAACACTTATAATGTAACTCACCTACCCGCTCACCTTTCAGATCATTCGGCTGTCCAAATGACGTTAAAAATAAATAGTGATAAAACAATACCAAGATGGACACTGGATCGCTCAGTTCTCCTGGACCCTGTAATAATTGACCAACTTATACATGAGACCGAACTATATTTTCAGGACAACAACTGGAGTGCCTCACCTCAAATGGTCTGGGAGGCATACAAGGCAATAATAAGGGGCAAGATCCGTGGCCTAACTATACACAAAACAAGGGAGGCAAAAAAAGAGATCCAGAGAATAGAAGAGAATATAAAAACACTGGACCGTCAGATCTTGATAGAAACATCATCTCTGAGATGCCAAGACATAATTAAGGAAAGGCTTAAACTAAAAGAGAACTTATCAATTTACTGGAAGGTAAAATCAGGGAAAGATGGGAATGCAGTAAACTTGCCCACTATGAATATGGAGAGGGTTGTGGGAAAATGCTTGCGTGGAAGCTTAAAACAGACCAAGCTAGAAATAAAATAAACAGTATAGATCCAACAGATAGCTCTCAAAACGGGTCTGAAGAACGAGTAATAAAGGAAGAGTTTTCAGCCTTCTTTGCCAACCTCTATACGGAGGACTGTAACCCAAGAATTGAGGAAATAACCAAATTCCTAGAAGCACAGAACATCCCAGCCCTAATCCCTGAGGAAAACAGAAATTTTAAATAGCGAAATAAAAACAGAGGAGGTAGACCAAGCGATAAAAAGACTAAAGAGAGGCAAAGCATCAGGTCCTGACGCTCTCCCAAATGAATTTTACATAAGACTAAAAAACATTCTGGCTCCCCAATTAACAGCGCTATTTAATAAGATTTTCATAAATAATGTTAAAATCCCAGAGTCTTGGAACAATGCTACCATCTCTATCATTTTGAAACCAGGTAAAAACCCGAAAAGGTGCGAATCCTATCGCCCAATATCCATCCTAAATTGTGATTACAAGATCTTCACCCAAATCCTGGCAAAAAGACTAGGGAAAATCGCGGGGTCACTAATCAATTCTAATCAGAAGGGCTTCGTAGCAGGAAGGCACCTCCAGGACCTCACACACGAGTTGATCGGGGCAATCGACATCGCTATCGTAGAGAAAATTCCACTATCAATAATTACGATCGACGCCGCCAAAGCGTTTGATAGAGTTAACTGGTGCTACTTAAGTGAGGTATTAAAGAAGTTTAAGTTTGGGGATAACCTTGTAAAGGTTGTAGAAAATATCACAAGTATGAATGCAGAAAGACCCTTTTCGAAAGCCCAACAGAACTTAATCTTCATACTGATTCTTTTGGCAAGGAGGGAGATTTGTGTAAAATGGATATACCCTGTCCCTCCGACCCATAACGAATGGCTGGTGTCAGTTTTGAAAGTGTTTAACTTAGATAAAAATAAGAAGTTTGGCTCTAAAAAATATGAATTTTGGGATATTTGGGAAGAATTCCATAGAAGATGATTTAAATGGTGGGGTATACATATAACGTAAATATACCGTGGTAGTAATGTTCCTTGATTTTCTATTATACTCCACTGTAATGTCCAATGATTACGCTATCGCAACAATATTGAGGAAGGCTTGCAAGAGTAGCCAAAATGGCTAGCTCAGCCCACTACGAAACAAGAAACCTCCTCCTTACAAGTATATGGATGTAAGGGGTTCCCTCTCCCAGAGATGCCGCGAAGCTGAGAAGGGCCCCTGAAAACTCCTTACTTTAAACTGTTGCGTAATGAGGACACAAATTTTTTTTTAAAAAAACACTGACTATCCATGTAGAAGAAATACTGTGCACCACTTTAAAAAAAATCCGAAATCCTCCTTAGAACTTTGGTTGAAGAAACAAAAGGTAAGAATTTGGAAGTTTGTTAGGCAGTTTTTGTTTGAATATAAGGTTTCTGCCATTGCATTCCATGCATCCAATTTCACTCTTTAAACAGCTAGTATACTGTCCTGATTTTACGTTAAGTCCTTCACGAAAGATGATAGCCAAAGTAGTATATGTTCTTCCAGAAACTGATATTTGCCCAGCTTTGAAATTTGAAATTTAGTTTTCCAATTTAGATCCATCTGCTCTGCATCACTGTAGCATCAATATAATATTTTTTCCTCTTCTCCGTTTATGCAATGTAGACATAACATCTGACGTGCAATTTGGGCAGGTTGTATTTTGATCACTCTTTTTGATCAATGTGTCAAAAGACACACTTGTGGAATCTGGTAGTGTTAAGTACAGAAATTGCTCAGAATTGATTTTAGTGGTAGACTAAAGAGCAATCTTTACACTCATGGTTTCATGTGTAACTTAGTCCAAATAAGTCACCCATACTTATTTCTTCTTCTTCTAAAATTCCACTGATGACCATTAGAAAGTCTTTAGCATCTTGTTGACTGTTATGAGTAAATTCTATTGATCCACTACAGATATTTACTAGATCTCAAATGCCTGAAGTACAATGTATTAAAGTCCTATCATGATGTAAACATTGAAGCAATCCACATAGTGCAGAACATAATCTCTTCTGTGGTTTCTGCTCTATTGCATTTCTAAGATGTGGTAAATGAAAGAGTACATTGTGAGCAACATTCGCATAGCAGTTGACACCAGAAGGGCTTAGCAACTGGTAACCTACAATTTCTATCTCATTCTCCAGTTTTATCTTCATAACACCTTCCTTGTTCTTCTTCTTTTTCTTCTTTGCAGCAACATTGTTCGATTCTTTTGTAAGCTTCTACTTTGGACAGCTTATGAATATTGTCCCAAATGAGGAACGTATAGACTTCTTTACCGTTTGTACTCTTTGACACAATTTGCATTGGCACTAACATTCCTGTCATGAAAATCAACTAAAAACAACAAATCAGTCAATGGTTTTTTAAACAGTACTGTCAATAATAATGAAAGCTGTGTCTACACTTCAACCTTGTTATTTATGAATAGTTACATCATAGACATATAAATAAGTCCTTTACAAGCGGAAAACACTGCTGAATGCTCTCAATCTGATCCAATTTAATGGATCAGTATTCAACCTCAACCCAATTTGGAAAACTAATAAAAATCAATCATTCTACCCATTGCACCATTTACTAATCCAGCCTCAACCTTTAAATTACACCACAAAGCTACTCTACAGTTTTCGCATATGTGTAAACACTTTTCTAATCCTGCAGTCTGGATACAGATTTTTCCAATAAACCAATTTTGCTTGTAGTTCTCCACTTATCAGTACTGTCACCCCCTGATGTTCCTGATGTCCCCTGATGTTTTGTTGATTGCTGTAATTTCCAAAATGTGTTCTTTCTTTAGTTTTAGTACTTCTTCATTAAAATTGGAACACTCCTGAGGTCTAGGCATTAAAAAGACTATAGATTTCCCTTCTGCAATGAAATTGACCCTTAGCTGTGCTGCTCTGTTGCTGGAGGACAATGGTTTCTTGATAAGATGACTTTGTAAGGAAAGTTTCCCGTTCTATGTCTGAACACCTACTTTAATGTCTTTCGGAATATTTTTGTATTCCATATCAGATGCTTGATGCATATTTTTAAGTAGTTCCTTGTATTGGAAGTTTCATCAAAATTTACATTTCTAATACTTCCCAAAGAATTCTGAGTTTCATCATGGAGTAGTGTCTTCAAAACATGCTGTCCTTTGCCAGGGGTAAGTTGCAGTAATTCACCAAAGACAATTAACTGTTTTCCTCCGAACAGAATGTCATACTCTGTTTTTAAAGTCTGTTGCATTCTCAAGTGCACAAAGGCAAGCATTAAGTTTGATACCATGCTCACCTCACCGATGATTAAAAGCTTCAGTTTCTTCAGTACTCCTGAAACTTCATGAAATGTTCACTGGATAAATTCTGGTGTTCCAGTTTATTGTCCTGTTCGACAGGTAGCATAAGTAGTCAATGTAAAGTAATTCCTTTAATTTTGTGTGTAATCCAGTTAGTGCTTTTACTACACGTGATACATTTGATTCTGTAGTCCTCTGTAGGTAAGCAGTGAGAAATTTAATTAAAAAAGCTTTCCCCATGCCAGCTTGACCACTGTTGTATAATAGTATTGGCTTAATGATGACATTCTTTCTTCTCGTGGAGGAATCCATGCTCTATTTTCTCTTTTACCTCCACATAAATTTCTTTCTTTTTGTCGCTCAGTTGTTCAACTAACTGTTCCAAATCAACACTTTCCTTTCTCACTTGTTCCATTGCACTTTTCACCTCATTCATGGGCATCTCAGTTAACTTTCAATAATTGGTTGTCCAAGAGGATCTTGACTCAGTGGTCCAGAACTTTGGCTGCCTTGTGAACTCTCCTTAACTATCTCAGCAGCAAGTGTTTCTTCTTGTTCAATCTCATCATTTAACATTTACAAATGGTTTGGAAAGACTGAACACTGAATACTGCCTTTCACAGCGTTGAAAGAATCTTCGAAGCAGTCATAGTCATAGTCTCCGAGTAATTCTGATTCAGCACATTAAGGCTTGAAGAGGTGTAGAAGTGCCAAATAGAAAAAAAATTATTTTGTCAGGAGTTTGGCAAATATGTTTTTTGGGATAAATTAGATTTCTTTTGAATGTTTGACCAAACAACGTCACATCCAACTACTGCATATTTCCCTTCTGCTATGTTTTCTACTAGATTCATAAAGGCACATATTTTCAAGATGTGGACTATTCTTGGATAGTATGTATCAACCATAATGGATTTCATAATGTATGTGCTTTCAAGGTCAAACTCTGTTAGGTTCTGAATTTCAGAGAAAGACTTCAACACTCTATTTGGTGTGCTTGCTAGGTCTAGACATACCCAAATAATTCCCCTTGACTTTGAGAACAAACTAGCCAAGTTGAACCAATCACAGCACTCATAGCAACCTATCTCTCTGTGGGAAAGCATTTTCAAGCTAAAGCTGTACACTTCTTGGTTGAGTTCTTTTCTGCTGAAATCTCCTCCCACATCTCCTTCATCTCTGTCCTGTCTGATTTTGTAATATATGAAGAGAGGTAACGAGTAACAATGAGTTGTCTGCATCAAGTGGTATATCAATATTAGCATTCCACATTATTTTGAGAATCACAGGGTTATAGTCATTTAATATACTTGGAAGTCTCTGTTCGTCTGAGGTTGTATTTGTTTTTCAGTGATTTTTGTATGAGTGTACATCTAACTGCAGATAAAAAGTTTTTCTCTCTACATTGGGAATGACAGGCCATAGAAATCCAAACAAACATCTTGTATAAAACTTTCCTTTGCATTTGAAATTTTGATGACAGTACTTTCCAAATCTATGTGTTTGAAAGCTCTGAACTTGGTGTTTCAGACCTTTTTCACTACTGTATTTTGGGATGGTGCATGTCACATACTATTCTAAGAACGATAGTACAGACGTATCACTGTCTGTTCCAAATTTTCATGCATCTTTTATCCATAACAGCATGAGAATACAAGTAGCACCTCTTGATGGATACCCTTTGCGCCAAAATCAGTTACTTCGCCAAGAGGAGGATTTGTTTTGTTGCAGTTTAAATACAGTATGGCTTGAAACCTGTGGTTAAAATATCTACAAACATTAGCAGGATCCAAAAAGAAAAAATCTTCTGCTGTTTTCACATTGATGTCCTTAATGTTTGAGTTTGCTTCTCTCAAAAATACAAGCAGGTAATTCCATGCATACTCAACACAGCTGAGTGTCAGAAGCCAAGTTGGTGCACCTAGGTTTCTCAACATACATTTCAGTTCTCCATGACAATGATACCAATACTCATTGGTGCCACAGTGGTACGCCATCAAATGAATCAAGATGCATTCTACCTTCCTTTCCATGAACTTTGCCAACAAGTTCCTTTGCAGAGATATTTGAAAGATTAATTCCTGTCGTCAGTATGTGGTTTATAGCATATGATAGTCCAGACAAGTCACTCTCAAATAGAAGGTGGAATGAGTATGAAATATGCTGGTGAAATCTAGGATCCTTCGAATATATTCAGGTTGACAGGTATTCAGCAGCTGGTATTTGTATGGGGCTGTCATTATAGCAGCTGCCTTCTCCAGTGGAAAACAGTTGTGGAAAACAGAGAGCCTCTAAACCTTACTCACACACACTCATTAGGAGCTCCTTTTAATTGTTTAATTTGAAAGAGATCAATAGCATCACCCATAACTTCTTTTGAATGCAGGGGATGGATGCTGTTGTGTTCATAAATTTGTTCTGCTCTGGATCAATCCACTTTTTCAATCTGTTCGCTTGAAGGTGATGCTACACCCTCCATACATGTTACATCACATACAACATACATTTTTTAAAATAAATATTATTTTGCACCAGGTATAATTTTGCTTTTTACTTTACTGACATCCACTAACTCTTGCCAAACTTTTTTGTTCTTGGTAGGCACACCATTTACTAGAATGATAAGTGGTTTATCAATATCTCTCTACCCCTACAGCTTCAATGTTCTGTTTGAACTCAAAAGGTAAGAAGACAACTCTTCCTTTAAGGCCTTTCTTCAGCTCTGTCGGTGATAATGTTCCTGTCTTTGCTTCCTAACGAACTATTGCTTGAAAAGGCTGTATACACTATATGAGAATTGATTCATAAACATTTAGTTCTAGAAGTTCTTCTGGAATTGATAGTAATTCTAATTGGTTATGTACTGCACTGGCTGTCATTTTGTCATCCTCTAACTTATCATAGCGATACTTGCTGTGTGGACAAATCAAAGCATACCTCTACAAATAAATATATATAGCAAATTCTTGCCACTTATCTCTGTTCTCTTGTTCAGTGCTTTAGTACAGAACAACATTGTGAGTTTGGCTTTGTAATAAATGTGTTGACATCAAATACAAACACAGGGCCTCATCTACAAGAAAATGACGCAGCACAGAACGACAAGCCAGTTAGCAATGCCGTGCGGTGTCAGTTTCAAATCACAGGGATGTGTTGTATTAACAAAGATACAATGCATACCTGTAAATTACCTGCCATGCACCAGCGCAGGCACCCTTGCATCATTTTGCAAGGATGGCTGCACTGCAGGGACAATTGTTTTTGTGCAGGAAGGGACACCTTCCTGCACAAAACCAATAATTATTGGCATTTTCATTTTTCTAGAAAGAGGAAAAAACGAGTAGAAATCAAAGTATTTCTCCTCGTTGCACCGTTCCTACGCCTCCCCTCGGGAGGTGTAGGAGTATGACGCATCCCTAGTTTTATAAAATGTTGTTAATCTGGGAATGTGTCAAGTTCCATAGATGTTGTGTGGGAATTGCCACAGCAACACCCATGGAACGCCCCTTTCATGCAGAGTAATGTGTGAAAGGGGCTCATACACACAAGGCAAACACAAGGAGATGATGGACGGAGTGCTGAAACTTTTCAGACACTCACCCCCAGTCACATATCTGGGTTGAGTTCATCATCGTTCTTTAGCTCATTTCACCACCCCAGTTCAGACACAGCTATATGCAAATCAGTCGTGGACCTGTGCCTCATGGGAACAGTCCAGCTCGAACTACCAAGCCATGTCTGCCCTGGACCAGGAAGAAGCATCCTGGGCCTGGTTTCGAGCTAACAGCCCTCATCACCCAGGCTAGCCTTAATCCAGTGGCAAAGTGAGCAAGGGACCCATGTCTAGGCATACCCTGACAATTTATGGCGAACAAAGCAAACTCAAGGAGATGATGAACAGAATGCTGAAACTTTTCCGACACTCACCCCTAATCACAGATCTGTGTTGAATCCATCATCGTTCATTAGCTCACTTCGCCACCCCAGTTCAGACACGGCTAAATGCAAATCAGTCTTGGCCCTGTGCCTCATGGGAACAGTCCAGCCCGAACATCAGCCAGGCTAGCTTGAATCCAGTGGCAAAGTGAGCAAGGGACCCACAACTGGGCATATCCTGCCAACATAGGGCGACCAAAGCAAACACAAGATGATGGACGGACTGCTGAAACTTTTTAGACACTCACCCCTAGTCACAGATCTGGGTTGAATCCATCATCGTTCTTCAGCTCACTTCACCACCCCAATTTAGACACAGCTATATGCAAATCAGTCTTGGCCCTGTGTCTAATGGGAACAGTCCAGCCCGAACTGCCAAGCCATGTCTTCCCCGGACCGGAAACAAGCATCCTGGAACCAGTTTTGAGCTAACAGCCCTCATCAGCACGCTCACTTGAATCTACTGGCAAAGTGAGCAAGGGACCCATGTCTGGGCATACCCTGCCAACTATGGGCGATGGATTTAGGCCCAGATCACTGTACTGGGGTGAATGTATTACATTGTTCTGCATTCTGTCCATCAATTGTTCTTTTTGCATATGTCACCCTAAGTGGGACGGGCATGCCCAAACGTTGGTCCCTTGCTCTTCATGCCACTGGAGTCAAGCTATCCTGGCTGATGAGGGCTGAAAGCCCAAAACCGGTCCTAGGATGCTTGTTTCCAGTCTAGGGAGGACCTGGCCTGGAAGATCGAGCTAGACTGTTCCCATTGAGCGCAGGGTCAAGACTGGTTTGCATATGGCTGAGTCCAAATGGGAATGGCATGGTGAGCAAAATAACTATGGATTTAGGCCCAGATCTCTGTACTGGGGTGAATGTATGACATTGTTCTGCATACTGTCCATCAATCATTATTTTTGCATTTGAGACCTCGAGTGGGACGGGTATGCCCAGAAGTGGGTCCCGTGCTCTCCATGCCACTGGAGTCAAGTTATCCTGGCTGATGTGGGCTGAAAGCCCGAAACCAGTTCTAGGATGCTTGTTTCCAGTCCATAGAGGACCTGGCCTGGCAGCTTGGGCTGGACTGTTCCCATGGGGCGCATGGTCAAGACTGATTTGCATGTGGCTGGGTCCAAACTGGAATGGCATGGTGAGCAACAAAACAATGGTTTTAGGCCCATATCACTGTACTGGGGTGAAGTACTGCGGTGAATGTATGACATTGTTCTGCATTCAGTCCATCGATTGCTCTTTTCTCATATTTACAAGGCCATGAATAGTCACACACAGCGACTTTACTTGGCTTTGAAAATATGTGACACTGGTGGGTCAAAAAAGTGACGCACTGGTGGCCCTATGGGCTTGAAAATAAGCCCCACAGTTTGATTTCTCTGAAGAAACTGTGTTAAAATTTGTAATCTCTAGTGTAAAGTTATTAATACTAATACCTGTGTCCTGTTCGTCTACAGCTGCACATACCAATTCCTTATTTCCTTAGACTCTTGTTCTCGACCAAAGAATCAAAACTGAACATCTTCACAAACTTTTTCTACCTCTGCTACTGTACCATGCAAGAAAGCTCTTTATTTTCTCCTAAAAATAGGACAGGAGTTTTCACATAGTAAAGTCTCCTAACTAAATTTTGCATTTTATAGCAATGAACAGCTAACATCATTCTGAAGTGATGAAAGGTGCTTCCCTGTAAATGACTATACTTCCTTACTTTGCATCGATCTATTCCTTGCAAAATTGCAATTTTTTGTTTTAGACTTCCACATGGGAACTCGCCTAGGAAAGGTCTCAATATATTAATTGCTTCCTGACAAACACTGCGAATACTACTACAGTTCCATTTGTATACAGCGGCCTGTCTACATCTACTTTGTACCTCTTCAGCTCTCACTTTGTCAACATTTCTAGGACTCATCTCTTCTTTTGTAATGGGAGTACCATCTTTAAATTCATAACATCCGCCATATGTTTCAACTGCATGCACTAATGTGTTCTCTTGGAAGTGGCTTTCTTCATTAAAGTTAGGCTCAGTGCTGGACATATGCTTCCATTCAGCTTTGAAAATTTTGCAGAAATTACTTTGATTCACACATTTTTATTGGCCACATATCTTCGTAGACAATACCTTTTTATCCAGTGTTCTCATTCTGCTCAGAATAAAAAAAAATAGCTTCCTCTTCAGGGCAAATACCATATCAACTACAGCCTAAACACGTTCCTTTTGTTTGACTGCTTCTCTTGTCCATTTACACTGCTTCATAGTTCATACGAGATTCTGAATTACCCTACAACAAAACATTCAGACTTTTATTTCCTTAAACTGCCTGTATCTTCTTGTTAAACTATCTACTTTATTATACAATTTATTACTCTTAATGTCACTTAGTTTTTCTCAATTCTTAGCTGATTTTAAACCTCCCTGTTTATTAACTGTTTTGTTCAATTTTCAGTTTTCCACATACAATTTTAAGAAACTTTGTTATTTCCTTTACAGCAGTTCTTTTTCTTTCACCACATTGTCTGCATTTTGCCCGTTTTGTTTCTCTGTTGTAAGGAGATAGTATCCTTTCTTTTGTTACTTTCTTTTTTCAGTTTTTTCCCGACATTGTAATGCTCTGTTTGCAAGTAGAAGTTGATTTCTAGAAAGAAAAAACAAATCAATACATTTTGCTTTTCATACTATACTATTAAATTACATATCTTAGGCATTTAAGTACCTTTATAAACAGCTAAGTCACTATATTATAGCCACTACAATTGTTACTTTTCATGTTTAAATCAGTTTGTACCTGCCTATGACAGCGTATGCCTCAGTGTGTGACTGGATGTATCACTCAATGCATCAGTGTATGCGTGGGTGTATCACTGTATGGATCAGTTCATGCTTGGGTGTCTAAGCATATAAGTCAGTGTGTGCCTGGGTGTATCAGGGTATGAGTAAGTGTGTGCCTGAGTATGAGAGTGTATGGATCAGTGTGTGAGTGGGCATTTCATTGTATGCAAAAGTATGTCATTTAGTGTCTGCATGGGTATGTATGTGTATATATAAGTGTCTGCTTGGGTATACTGCTGTATGCATCAGAGTGTATCTGGGTGAGTCAGCATCTGCATCACTGTCTATCTGGGTGTGTCAGTATATGAATCAGTATATTCCTGGGTTCCTTCCTGAGTGGCTAAGTGTGTCCTTTTGTGTGTTAGTGTGTGCATCACTACATGCCTGTAGTCAGTGTAGGCATAAGTGTGTTCCTGGGTGTTTCAGTGTATGCATCAGACTCTATGTTGGTATGTTAGTGTTTGCATACATGAATGTCAGTCTGTCTCAGCAAACACATGAGAATGTGCCTGGGTTCTGTGTGCCTGGATGTGGGAGTGTATGCATTAGTGTGTTCTTAAGTATGTCAGTACATGCATACGTGTGTATCTTTATGTGTCAGTCTATGCATCACAGGTGCTTCTACCTATGGCCTATCTTAGTGCTGACGTATAGGTACAATGAAAGGAGTTTAATGCTTGGCAAGCAATTTTAAATGCCTACTCAACCTGGGACTAAAACTGCACCCATAAGCTCTGCAGTAGCAGACCCATGACAAGGGCTACTTGTCGGCATGGGTGATTAGGAGTCTCAGTACTTTTCTACATACCTGGCTGTATGGATTGCTAACTGGCTCTAGTAGTTAGTGTTGGGGTATATAAAAGTGTGTGCAACTGGCTCTGTTACTTCTGCATACATGAGTGCTGTATGGGCATGTGACTGAATGAGTACATGTCTCTGTCTCTCTCTGACTGGCTAGGTGAGTGACACTGGTTTTGTGAATATAAACGTAAGTTGCAGTATTAGTTAGACACTGGATATTTAACGGTGCGTCTCAAACTACATGTGTGACTGACAGACATTAACATGCATGTCTTACCTTCTAAGCACATCGCACTCTACCCTATGGCCTTAGTGGTAACTTATATGTAGTAGAAGGGACATTTACAACTTGGCAAGGAGTTTTAAATGTCAACTCAATCTAGCATTAAAACTGCAAACACAAACTCTGCAGTAACAGGCCCAACACATATTTTTAGGGCTACTTGTCTGCATGGGTCATTAGGAGTATCACTAATCCAATGCATATCTAAATATGTGTATTAGTCCCTCTCTGGGTGTGTCACTGGATGTGTGAGTGACTATGTCACAATATGACCAATAAGGTGAGAAAGGAATCCTATAAAATAGATGGGATAGCCAGCCATATGAACAGCCTATTTAAATGAATTTCCCTATCCCACATTCATGGGTGTAATACAATGGGGTTGTATCTTTAATTTATAGCACAACGTAAGCGCATCGGCAGGTGAGGAGGTATATGTATTAAAGCCCCGCTACCTTGGAGTTCATATGCAGATTTTTTGGACACAGAACTAGAAATCTGGGGTTCCGGATTGAACCGTTCAAGAATATAGGGCAGCTGGGAAACGGCGATTATTCAAGTCTATTTAAGAAGGTATGACAAATAATACATAGGAGGAGAGGCACTGCAGTGTGTTTAGTTAGTTTATATGGCAGACATTCTCCGGTACAGCAATAATAATATACAAAATACTCTCTATTTTTTAGGGGGTCCAGTAATAGACCAGTCTTCGAGTCTGCAAAAGAAGTACAAGAATAAATGCAAATATCAACTCTCTTTCATTCAGGTGAGATTAAAGAGAACCCCCTTTACAGGCATACAAATGAAGTTAGTGATCTAGATAGGTATCTCTCAATTGAGTTTGATGACAAAGATATGCCAACAACAATGTAGGCACATAGTGCCAGTAGTGGTCTCTATTCCCCTAGACAAGTGGGTTATTTGTAGGAGGTGTATTCATTTGTTACACAGCGGGCTATTGTGGAGTGTTTTTTGGACCCAGAAACTGTACACAAATGTTGGGTAGCTTCATAAGTGCTTTAGTAAAAACTGTCTCCTTTCTTTCTCTTTTTATAGGTTGCAAACAGGAGTAATGTGATGCTTAGAAGGGATAAACTTTAAATATCCTTAAGAAATGTTGAAATGCAGTGTAGATAATTGGAAAAGATATTTAATGTAAATGGCATGAGCATATCGTATAAGGAGATAAAATTGAGTTGTAGTACATGTGAGCATATATAAAATGAATTATGGATTCATGAGTTGTGTTAGTAGAATGTCACTGGAAATATTGTGCGTAATAGAATCACTTTAAGGTTTTAAATACATATTTTTATATAATTCTTTATACAGGGTATAACAATCAAATATACCACAAAGAAAAGTGAACGTAATGACTATCTTGATAGAGATGGAATAATCAGATACCTATCGAAACGCGTCAACGCATTTCTGTACATTATCCAGAGGAAAAGTTGGACCTGTGGATACAAAATAGAATACATGTATCCAGGCTAATCTTGCTAAAAGTATTCCTAAGTGTTATACGATGTTATGTTATGTCCTGACTTGATGAATTTTATTGTTTTTAATTATGTTGAACTGATGCATTGTGTTTTATTATAGGTGTTTTGTTATATAAATTATGTTTTAATAATATTCACACATACTAAAGAAATAAATTGACCTTTTTGCACTGTATGTTATAATGGGATCATTGTTTGAGTGTTTCAGGGATTTTGAGTGAAAAATCTTGCTTTAAAAGTCTATCTATGTGCTGTATGTGAATTAAGAAATCAACTATTGAGAGGGTGTTATTTCTGATTGAGTGAATCAAGGGAAAATTTGTTTTTGGCACAGATAGACAAAGCCAGGAAACAAGGCCAAAAAAAGATTACTGCATTCCACAGAGACCATAACATGGGCTCTATCTCCAATAACAATTTACACTTGTGCTATCTATAGAAATAATGGAGTTTGTTTCACAGAGAAAAGCAACAGGGTGTTCCTCAACAACTTGAAACACCGCAACTTGAAACTTATTTTATATATAGTTGTCATTTACACACCTTAAACACAAAGTCTCTTCTCAGAGCCATCCTATTTCCCAAACACTGGTTCATTTTGTTTTCAATACCTTTTTCAATTTCTTTTTCACATTTGTGAATATGTCGTGAACACGTAAAACAAAAGCATTCAATCAATAGAAACAACTACATCTAAAATTCACAACTATATAAGTGACTCTATGCATGTGTCTGGGAGTGTGAGCGTCTGAATTGATCTGTGAGTGAACGCATGAGTCTCTGAGTGGGTCTTTGAGTGTGTGCATGAGTCTATGAGTGGGTCTGTGACTGGGTGCATGAATCTCTGAGTGGGTGTGTAACTGGGTGCATGAGCCTCTGAGTGGGACTTTAAGTTGGTACATGAGTCTCTGAGTGGGTCTGCAAGTAGGTGTGTAAGTTTTTGAATAAGTGTGTGAGTATATGCATGAGTGTGAGTGGGTCTGTGAGTGGGTAAATGAGTCTCGGAGCAGTTTTGTGAGTGGGTGCATGAGTCTCTGAGTGGTTCTGTGAATGGGTGCACGAGTGTCTGAATAGATGCATAAGTCTCTGAGTGGGTTTGTGAGAAGGGTGCATGAGTCTCTGAGTGGGCATGTGAGTGGGTGCATAAGTCTTTGAGTGGGTCTGTGAGTGGGTTCATGAGTCCCTGAGTAGGTGCATGAGTGTCTGAGTAGGTATGTGAGTAGGTGCATGAGTCTATAAGTGGGTCTGTGAGTGGGTGTGTGAGTCTCTGAGTTAGTGTGTGCATGAGTCTCTGAGTGGGTCTGTAAGTGGGTGCAAGAGTTTCTGAGTGGGTCTGGGAGTGGGTGCATGGGTCTCTGAGTAGGTCTATGAGTGGGCACATGAGTGTCTGAGTAGATGCATGAGTGGGTGCATAAGTCTCAAATTGGGTCTGTTAGTGGTTGCATGCATGTCTGAGTCAGTTCATTAGTGGGCATAGGAGTGGGTTTGTGAGTCTCTGAATTGGTGAATGAGTGGGTGCAAGAGTATCTGAGTGGGTCTGTGAGTAGATGCATGAGCCTCTGAGTGGTTCTATAAGAGGGTGTAAAAGAATGTGAGTGCATCTGTGGGTGAATGCATTCATGTCAGAATGAGTCTGTGAATATTTTTTAAAACATTTTGGTAATATTTGGAAATTCTTAAATATATATGTATGTATACATATATAAATATATATATATATATATATATATATATATATATATATATTACCTACTGGCGGTTGCCAGTAGGTAGTTATAGTTAGGACCTAGTTTCCATCGGAAATCCACAACATTCTATTTGGAATAACTTTGGCGTCGGCGGACGAATCTTCGCGAATTTCTCCAAGAAAATGGCCTGCTCAGTTCTGCTCCTTCCCTGAAAGGTTTGGGGTGATTCGTCAAGCAAGGGTTGAGAAAAAAGGGGGGGTCCCAAAACCAGTTTTCCCCATGCAATTTTCCATCGGGACTTTTGGCGGGGCTACAGCCCGAACGGCTGAACGGAATTACACAAAATTTGGCAGAGAGGTAGAGTTCTGTTTGCAGATTGTGCTTTTTGGTAAATGGTGTAAATCCGTTCAGTAGTTTTTGAGAAAATTGCAAGTAAAATCATAGCGATATCTAGAGTCGGAGTTCAGTACGCATACTGAAATCTGTTCAATTACGAGCGCGAGCTGCATGCTGATTGGCTTCGAACTGTCTGTCAACACTCGAAACCAGGAAGTGTTGGCAGCCATGTTGTGCTTCGCTAGAACCGAGTCAGAAGAAAACAGTAAAACAAAGTTGAGAAATAAGGGAAGGGGGTAGGGTAGAGATATTCTGACCCTCTAGGTTTGCTTAGGGGGTTGTATATTAATGTTTAGACTCTATTTTTAATTTTATTTTTTTTAAAGAAAAATTGCGGCGTACGCGTATGTAAATACCTACAATTACGAGCAGGAGCTGCATGCTGATTGGCTGTCAATACTCCAAACCAGGAAGTATTGGCAGCCATGTTGTTTTTCGGAAGAGCAGAGTCACAAGAAAACAGTAAAACAAAGTTGAGAAATAAGGAAAGGGGGCAGGGTAGAAACATTCTGAGCCTATAGTCTTGGTCAGGGGGTGGTACATGGATCTTTAGGGTGAATTTTTATTTGTAAAAAAATAAAAAATGGCGGAGTACTTGTACGAGGTGGAAAAGGTGAAAAAAAAAGTAGAAGTCCGTTTTATTCATTAGGTCCCGGGGGGGTAAATACGGGGGCAATTTTTCTGCATAATGGGGGCTTGTAAGGTGCCCCAAGCACTGGGGAACGGCACTCCTCTGGTTTTATTTTGAAGTATGCGCGGGGGAGGGGGGTACGGTCCTACTCCCCGCAGTCTCGGGGAGCGGAACCCCTCATGTCTTTTTAAAAAAAAAATATGTTTTGAGCTTTCTCTCTCTGTTCCCGTACACGTCGCGTCCCGTACATTTCAGGGGCAGTGATATGTAAAATGACCCTCTAGCTCCGGGTATCTGCATTGTCTGGAGTTTTTTATTAATGTGGGGAGGGTGGGCTTGATAATACGTCCTTGTTAAGTCCCATAGAAGCCTATGTCTGGTGCTATCATGGGGTTCTATGGGAAATAACAAGGCCATATTATGAAGCCCATTATTGCCATTTTATCAGCAATTTCTTGCCAATAAAACGGCGATTATTTTGACACCGGTCCTTGATAATATGGATCTAAGTTTAGTGGTAAAAAAAAAAGCAATGGTCCATATTATCAACAAAAGGCAATACATTATCGTCGCATTTGTTGGCAGAAAACTGTCGATAAAGCGGAGATAATGGGCTTGATAATATGTACTTGTGAATAACCATAGCAGCCTAGATTAGGATCAGAACCTGTGCTGCTATGCGAAGTTACAAGGGCCTATTATCAAGCACATTATCGCTGCTTTATATGCAGTTTCCTGTCGATAAAAGCGGCGATAATGTATCGCCTTTTGTATGTAAAGCTTTCCTTTTTTTTGGTGTGGCAGTTGTACTCTCTTTGCATGCTCAGCGTCGTTTCGAAGCCCACGTTTTCTTTTTCTTCAAGTTCAACAAGGAAACCTTTCTCTATATCAGTTAGTAAATCTGTTGCTTTCTTTTCCCGGTTCGTGTGATTCATCCGGTGCTGAATTTTAACACCGGTCCTTGATAATATGCACCTAAGTTTACTGGTAAAAAAAGAGCAATGGTCCATATTATCAACAAAAGGCGATACATTACTGTCGCATTTATCGGCAGGAAACTGCTGATAAAGCGGAGATAATGGGCTTGATAATATGTACTTGTGAATAACGATAGCAGCCTAAGTTAGGATCAGAACCTGGGCTGCTATGGGAAGTTACAAGGGCCTATTATCAAGCACATTATCGCTGCTTTATTAGCAGTTTCCTGTCGATAAAAGCGGCGATAATGTATCGCTTTTTGTTTGTAAAGCTTTCCTTTTTTTTGGTGTAGCAGTTGTACTCTCTTCGCATGATCAGCGTCATTTCAAAGTTCAAGTTTTTTTCTTCAAGTTCAACGAGCAAACCTTTCTTTATATCAGTTAGTAAATTTGTTGCTTTCTTTTCCTGGTTTGTGTGATTCATCCAGTGCTGTACTTTTGTACAGTATTATTAGTCATATTTTTTATATATTTCTTTGAAAGGTAGTGCCGAGGCGCCAAACGTTGATTACGTTCTCCGTCCACCGCCATTTTAGTAGTTTCTCACCGTTGTATTTATTATATCAGTTAGTTAGAACTCAGTAGTTTTCAATCCTAGTCTTGAATATCTTACTATAGTATGTCAACATTATTTTTATTGTGGACCGTCATACCCATCCCCCACAAAATAAAAGAAGTATGTAGTTTTTTTAATTAACTTTTATTAAACAATAAATATAAACGAAACTCAATTATAACTATATTAAAACTGGCAAAATAAGTTAAACAATGTTATAAAGACATTGTGAAATGGATTTCAAAAGGTGTTCGATTGGTAATCTGAAAAAGAAAAAAGAAAATTAGAGTTTAGAATTATGTAGATGTGAGTAAATGAGCTGAAGCATTACAAGTTGTGGTAACTCTACAGTTTGTTTTTTGTTTAACTCTACAGTTTTACATGTGCAGTGTGACTCGTACATTCCAGTTCTGTTATAGTGCCGCGTTCAAGTGGTGTCTATATGGAAGTGCCTACTGCGTTACTGACGCCCGTTATGGCGACTTATTTCTAATGCATTCCTATGAAGGATTTGTAGATCTAGGCCTGTGTGCTTACCGTTGTATAAAGCTTGCGGCTAAACACCGCAGGCACTGGGATGGACAACTTCAGGTGGGCTGGTCTTCTAGACGTCCAAGTAGACAGCAGTGTCTAAGTTTAAGAGAGATAGAGAAATGATGTTACAGAGAGTGAGAGAGAGAGAAAACAACATTAAAACTGTGTCGCAGAGTCTGGAGTTGAGATTTTTTGTTGAACCAGACGTAGATTTACTAGCTCTTTGCATCACTTTACCTATGTTAAAAGTGACTCAAAGTGGCGTAATAAGGTTGATGATCTGTTTGCCAGACTGTTGTAACCTATCTGTTGTCACTGCTCGGAGGTAATTATACATTTTACAGAAAAGCTGCTGTACACTACGCACTCAGGGCCATAATATCAAGCTTGGACAACAAAAATGATTGCCACTTTATCGGCAGGAAAGTGTCGCTAAAGTGGCGATAATGGGTTTGATAATATGCTCTATGCAATTCCAATCAAAGCTCACATCAGATGTCCTTCGTATCTAACATGAGCTTCGAATGGAATTCCATAGAGCATATTATCAAACCCATTATCTGGTCAAAGAAAGAACTATATTTCTATGTTAGTGTGTAAATGTTTTTCAGAATGAATGTGTAGTTCATACATGAATGAATGAATATATTACTAGTGTATGGAGAATGTGAAAGTGCAGAACTATAAGGAAGTGCTACAGCATAAATCTATAAGGTGTTTACCTATAGTATACTGTAGTGTGTGCAAAGCACTTGAATGTAACATATGTACATAAATATGTTAGAAGTCTATGCTTCAATTTGCCCTTCTGGTGAAACTGCCTGGGTGAATTTGTATGTGTTAGGGGTGGATTTACAATCCCGTTGTGCCTCTTTTACACAGCCGTTGCGTCACTTTTGTGACACAGTGGTGGTGCAAAAGATGTGCCATGATGTGTGCTATTAACAATGTTACGCATCTGGAGGGTGCATTACATTGTAAAGCCGTGCGCCAGAAGAGGCTTTCCAGTGCAGAAGGGGGTGCAGCAATGCCTCCTAAAAGTGACTGTGTGAAATGTATAACATATATATATATATATATATATATATTACCTACTGGCGGTCGCCAGTAGGTAGTTATAGTTAGGATTTTTTTCAATGTTAAATCTCAAAATTCTATTTGGAATAACTTTGGCGCCGGTTGACGAATCTGCCTGAAAATTTCCTGAAAATGGCCTCGCGGGGTTCCGGTCCTTCCCTGAAAGTTTGGGGGGGATACGTTAAGCGGGGGCCGAGATAAAAGGGAGGTCCCAAAACGCGTTTTCCCCATGTTAATTTCCATAGGGCGGTCGATTTCACTTTTAGCCCGAACGGCTGAATGGATTTCCACCAAACTTGGCAAAATTGTAGGGACTGGTAGCCCGATGTGCCTTTGCTATGTCTCAAGATATGTGCTTCAGTGGATTTTGAGAAATTAACGTCCAAAAAAATATATATATCTGTAGCCGCGCTCCGGTACGCGCACCAGTGAGCGTTCCAGGCGCGACACGCGACTTGCGCGCAGAAAGCTGATTGGCTCTCAGTTGTCTGTAAACATTCTAAACAGTCCGGAGCGGCCGCCATCTTGTCTATCGGTAAAATCTAGTCATAAGAGGTGGCAAAAACAAAGGGTGGAATTGACCATAAGGGGGCAGGGTAGACCCCCCTGACCCCCTAGGTTTGATATGGGGGCCATTAAAGGGCCCCGCGGGGCCTAAAAAAAAAATTTTTTTTTTGCGTTTTTCGCGGGGGAAGCGCCCGGTGCGCGCACCGGGAAGCGCTCCAAGGAGGGTACTATGGAAAAATAATCACTTTAAAAAATTGTATGTTTATTAATTGTTTTTTTTAATTTTATGTAAGTACCTACATGTAGGTACCAATGCAGAGACTTTCATTTAATGTACACCATCTCCTCTGTAGATATCTTGCATGTTGTTATTGTATGTTTTTGTGGTATATGGAATTCATAACATAGTCTATCTGGAAAGGAGAAACAGATCTTTTAAGCACTCCCTGAGAATTTCTAGGGGATCATGAGTAGTCTATCCTGCTCACTTATGAAAATGAGGTGTAAAATATTCATATGAGATAATATAGTGGGAGAAAGGTAGTAACTATGAGTAAACTTACTATGTAACAGAAAAATAGTTGAACAGTATACTATAAGTCTCACTTTATATTTTAAACATTTTTGGTAATACTTTATGAATTACATATAAAAAAGAATATTGTCTGAAACAATTTGAAATTATTAAAGATAAATTTATTCCTCTGATTCTTTTTCATAATTTAATAAAATTTCTAACATAATATTGTCCGGAATTTCCTCATAATTATATGTACATGATTCCATTTCTTCCAAACATTCTATAAACTGTTCATCCAAAGAGTCATCCATGAAATCAACTTCTTTTTTTTGATCTTCTGGTTTTTCCACCTTTACTTTGATAGAAGTATCATTTGCCTGATTTTCTCCTTCCATTTTCTTTCTGAAAATTGCATACAAATTAACTATATTAGTAGAGTTAGGGTACTGTATACCAGAGAAGCCTAACTCAATCCATAACTATTACAGAGAAGTCTATCTCTATCTCTAACTATTAAAGAGGGATAGCATATCACTAACAGAATATTTTTTCAGAAATTAACTTAAAGTGTACAATATACTTCCATAATTAGAACTTACCTTAGAGAAATCAGTTGAAGTTGTCAGTGAAATTTGTTTTCAAATGTACTTCTGGAAGCAGTAGTCAAAATGGCTGTGTTTCCCTCTCTTCTTTTATATATATTCTTGTACTTAACCAATCAAACGTCAGGAAATAATCGTAGAAAATGAAAGATACTTTTTAATTGGTTGTAAATTCTAACATTACAAGTGTGTTTTTGTCATGTAATTTACCTCAGGATATTTAGACAGGCCTGTAGCCTAAATGTCTCAATGGAATTTCACCAAATTTGGGTAAATGGTAGGGACTGCTATGTAGTAGGGCCTATTCTATATTTGATGAAAGTGTCTCCAGTGGTTTTTTTGTAAATTGCTTTCCCACCTTTTTTTATCGAGCGCTTACCGGTGCGCGCTCCTTTACGCGCACTGGCAGCGTTACGGGAGTCCTCCATTTTGTGTTTCGGTACAATCGAGACACAAGATGGAGGGTAAACAATGTTCGGTATGGGTAGAAGGGGGCACTGTAGAGACTTCTTGACCCTGTAGGTTTTCTGAGGGGGGCTTAGGAGGCTCATAAACGTAAAAAAAAAAAGAAAAAAATTTAATTTTCCACGGGGGGAGCGCCCGGTGCGCGCACCGTTAAGCGTTCCCGAAAGCGTACTTTGGTGAAAAATAGTGAAAAAAGTTAGAAAAAACTAAACGCTTTGAATGATCAGAGGTAGGGTAGCTCTGAGAAGAGCTTTTGGGTTCTGTGGTTGATTTAGGTACCTACTAGTAGGTTCCAATACACATTCTTAAATTCAGGAGGAATATTCTATTCCCCTCATCTGAGAAGTGCACTCCATCTCCTCTGTAGATGTCTTGCATGTTGTAACGCAAGTTATTATTGTATATTGAACCCATTCCATAGTCTCTCATGTAAGCAGAAACAGATTTATTTACATGTTTCCGTGCTTTCTCAAATTGTGGACCAAATTGGTTGGACCAGTTCCATTTCTGTCTTTGGCATATATTGGAATATACCAAGGCAGTGTGGGAAAAAAGTATCATCAATTGATGAAAGGTGTCCTTTAATAGCATTTCCAGACCTACCCCAGTTAATGTGCCTAGATCGTTTCCACCACAGTGCACAATTATAAGGTCAGGTTCTGGCAGATGCAAAAAGGTTTTCACCAATGGTATCAATTGGTGACATTTTAATCCTCTGTGGCCAATCCACTTGATTTCCACATTTGATAAATCAAGGTTATGAAAATTTCTGCTAGCTGCATACCTTTGAGCCCAGTGGATGTAGCTATGTCCAATAATCCAAACAGAGTACATGATGTGAGAAGGTTCTGGTCCAGTCAGATGAAGTGTGGGAATGAAATGGCAGTTGGAACAGTAGGAGTTCACAAAAAAATAATTGTGGAGTTTCTCTGCTCTTGAATCACAAGCAATGATTGGTGGATTCAGATAGTTGAAAACTGAAAGTTAGGGTGCATGGTTATGTTGTGTGAAAGAAGCAATTTGAATGGTTTAAAAAAAGTCACCAAAAGCAAAAATACCCTGTATAGGCTGCTGTATTGAGAGGTCAAACATCCTTGCTGAGTTAATTTGCAACATTGTAAGATAAACTTTTGAACCTTACAGTTCAGTTAGGAGGGAGTTGCTAGCTATGGTAACAGATAGAAAGGTTTGAGAGGGGGATGGGTGTTGGTTTGAAAATAGTGAGGGAAGAGTTTTCATTGGTTGAATTAAGGCATATGTGTACAAAGATAGAGATTTTCTATGCCAGTCTTGGTTTCAGTGTATTGAGAGCACACCTTTTCCTCTGCTAAAGAAAAATTGGTGTGTGTGTCTGACACTGTTTTCAATCTCCAAAAGCATTTGTAAAGGTAAGTAACGATTCATTTAATTTAGATAGAGATTTATTTGCTCTGTGGAGAATATTTGGAAGCAGATAGTTATGTTTTAGAAGTGAAATTGTATGTTAGTATATAAGTCCTGCGCAGTGTTTCTTACATGTTATTTAAAAATCGATTTTGGGTGCAAATGAATGGTATTTTTATTTGGCCTTTTTTTATGATTGCCATGTGCAGTTGATGCATCACTTTAAACATGGGTAATAAGTGATGCACTGGTGGCGCAAGGCCTTTATAAATGAGACCCTGACTTTGTTTGATGATATTGAGTGGTTGTACATAGGTTCTGCGCAGTGTTTCTTACATGTTATTGAAAAATCGATTTTTGGGTGCAATTGATTGGTATATGTATTTGGCCCTTATTTATGATTGCCATGTGCAGCTGATGCATGACTTTAAACATGGGTAATAAGTGACGCACTGGTGGCGCAAGGCTTTCATAAATAAGGCCCTGACTTTGTTTGATGATATTGAGTGGTTGTACTTAGGTTCTGCGCAGTGTTTCTTACATGTTATTCAAAAATCGATTTTTGGGTGCAATTGATTGGTATATGTATTTGGCCCTTATTTATGATTGCCATGTGCAGCTGATGCATGACTTTAAACATGGGTAATAAGTGATGCACTGGTGGCGCAAGGCCTTTATAAATCAGACCCTGACTTTGTTTGATGATATTGAGTGGTTGTACTTAGGTTCTGCGCAGTGTTTCTTACATGTTATTCAAAAATCGATTTTTGGATGCAATTGATTGGTATATGTATTTGGCCCTTATTTATGATTGCCATGTGTAGCTGATGCATGACTTTAAACATGGGTAATAAGTGACGCACTGGTGGCGCAAGGCTTTCATAAATAAGGCCCTGACTTTTTTTGATGATATTGATTGGTTGTACATAGGTTCTGCGCAGTGTTTCTTACATGTTATTGAAAAATCGATTTTTGGGTGCAATTGATTGGTATATGTATTTGGCCCTTATTTATGATTGCCATGTGCAGCTGATGCATGACTTTAAACATGGGTAATAAGTGACGCACTGGTGGCGCAAGGCTTTCATAAATAAGGCCCTGACTTTGTTTGATGATATTGAGTGGTTGTACTTAGGTTCTGCGCAGTGTTTCTTACATGTTATTTAAAAATCGATTTTGGGTGCAAATGAATGGTATTTTTATTTGGCCTTTTTTTATGATTGCCATGTGCAGCTGATGCATCACTTTAAACATGGGTAATAAGTGATGCACTGGTGGCGCAAGGCCTTTATAAATCAGACCCTGACTTTGTTTGATGATATTGAGTGGTTGTACTTAGGTTCTGCGCAGTGTTTCTTACATGTTATTGAAAAATCGATTTTTGGGTGCAATTGATTGGTATATGTATTTGGCCCTTATTTATGATTGCCATGTGCAGCTGATGCATGACTTTAAACATGGGTAATAAGTGACGCACTGGTGGCGCAAGGCTTTCATAAATAAGGCCCTGACTTTGTTTGATGATATTGAGTGGTTGTACTTAGGTTCTGCGCAGTGTTTCTTACATGTTATTCAAAAATCGATTTTTGGGTGCAATTGATTGGTATATGTATTTGGCCCTTATTTATGATTGCCATGTGCAGCTGATGCATGACTTTAAACATGGGTAATAAGTGATGCACTGGTGGCGCAAGGCCTTTATAAATCAGACCCTGACTTTGTTTGATGATATTGAGTGGTTGTACTTAGGTTCTGCGCAGTGTTTCTTACATGTTATTCAAAAATCGATTTTTGGATGCAATTGATTGGTATATGTATTTGGCCCTTATTTATGATTGCCATGTGCAGCTGATGCATGACTTTAAACATGGGTAATAAGTAACGCACTGGTGGCGCAAGGCTTTCATAAATAAGGCCCTGACTTTGTTTGATGATATTGAGTGGTTGTACATAGGTTCTGCGCAGTGTTTCTTACATGTTATTCAAAAATCGATTTTTGGGTGTAATTGATTGGTATTTGCATTTGGCCCTTAGTTATGAATGCCATGTGCAGCTGATGCATCACTTTAAACATGGGTAATAAGTGATGCACTGGTGGCGCAAGGCCTTTATAAATGAGACCCTGACTTTGTTTGATGATATTGAGTGGTTGTACATAGGATCTGCGCAGTGTTTCTTACATGTTATTGAAAAATCGATTTTTGGGTGCAATTGATTGGTATATGTATTTGGCCCTTATTTATGATTGCCATGTGCAGCTGATGCATGACTTTAAACATGGGTAATAAGTGACGCACTGGTGGCGCAAGGCTTTCATAAATAAGGCCCTGACTTTGTTTGATGATATTGAGTGGTTGTACTTAGGTTCTGCGCAGTGTTTCTTACATGTTATTCAAAAATCGATTTTTGGGTGCAATTGATTGGTATTTGCATTTGGCCCTTATTTATGAATGCCATGTGCAGCTGATGCATCACTTTAAACATGGGTAATAAGTGATGCACTGGTGGCGCAAGGCCTTTATAAATCAGGCCTTGACTTTGTTTGATGATATTGAGTGGTTGCACATAGGTTCTGCGCAGTGTTTCTTACATGTTATTCAAACATCGATTTTTGGGTGCAATTGATTGTTATTTGCATTTGGCCCTTATTTATGAATGCCATGTGCAGCTGATGCATCACTTTAAACATGGGTAATAAGTGATGCACTGGTGGCGCAAGGCCTTTATAAATGAGGCCCTGACTTTGTTTGATGATATTGAGTGGTTGTATTTAGGTTCTGCGCAGTGTTTCTTACATGTTATTCAAAAATCGATTTGTGGGTGCAAATGATTGGTATTTGCATTTGGCCCTTATTTATGATTGCCATGTGCAGCTGGTGCATTACTTTAAACATGGGTAAAAAGTGACGCACTGGTGGCGCAAGGCCTTTATAAATAAAGCCATGAGTTGCTATTGTATAAACTTAAATATGTTGCAATTTATTGTATATATTGTTTGCTTTTTAACATTACTTTGTTGTTTGCTAATAGTGGTCTTTCATGTGTTTTTTTAACAGAACAACAGATTCAAATCAACTTCTGAAAAGGAAGCAAAAATGCCTTCAAAGCAAAGAAATATCAAAAATAACATACGGAAAAGGAGAACATCAACAACAGAGTTTATGGAATCCTCTTCAACAAGTACTTCAAAAAACACCAGAAAAGCTTCTGGTAAGCCAATTAAGTCTTTTCTTCGCAACATATGTCGTAGAAAAAAAAATGATATTGCTAATGTGAATATACAGAAAAAGTCAACAAATCTAAAAAGGAAAGAGAAGCCCACAAAAAATGTTTCCATTGGAGCAGGAGAGAAGAGAATGGATAGCAATAGAAGGGTAAATGTTTTTAGGGACATTCGTAGGCGAATGTTTCGCAATAGGGTAGTTTTAAATTTGCTAAAAAATGATAAGAAAAGTAAACTAAAAGCTGCTTTTTACAAGAAAAAGAAAAGTGTAGAAAAGATTGTTGATCAGGCTTTTGAAGTTAAGAAAAAATTATTTATTTTAATAATCAATAGAATTAGGATACTTAATAAGGCAATTGATGTTTTCAAATCGAACAGTAGATGGAAAAGAATTATTAATCGGAGTAATTTTTGTGAAGTATTTTCTGGTGAATGGATGCATAGTTCAAGTTCTGAGCCTTTTTTCAATGAGGAGAGTTACTTTCAGGAAAATGATTTGGTGCATGCAGTTGACACCAGTGGTCGTGCATATGAGGTGAAAGATAGTTGTGTGATGGAAAAAGAGAAACTTGTATCTAGAGATGCAGAAGAGGTGTTAGCTGATGAAGTTTTAGGGAGACGTACTAAGGGTCCAGTGTACACATGGAAATGCAGTAGTATTTGTAGTGTGCGACAGGAATCAATCGATTTGCTTCGAAATTTCTTACGTACATATAGTAAAAAAAGTCTCAAACAAAAAATGAAGATCCTGCAAGAGTTAGATCCTTGCAGAGTGAGAGAAAGCACAGGTTTGCAAGGGCATTCACTAGCTTGTCTTTCTAGAAAAGTTTGTCGGAGTGTTTTTCATCATTTTAGGATGTTAGCAGTGCATCATAATAACGTAAGGAAATTAGTGAGGAAGTTGTATTATGCAAAAAGTCCTGCACTTAAGCTTAAACAGTTAAATAGTGCTCTTTTGCATGGATCTGAAGTGGATGTGAAGACTATTTGTGAAGAAATTGAGTTTTGTTATTTTGGGAACAAAGAGGACAGTGTAGAAATAGATATAGTAATGGATGGTAATGCAGAAGATAATGGACAAATATCAAGTATTGAAAAGTTTGATGAGGAAATTATCAAGTTTAAGGTGAAATCAAGTGAGAGGCCTAATTTAACTTGTGAGTGTTGTCGACGGACTCATTATAAAATTCAGACCAGGTTAGTTGATTTATATGCAAAAAGTGAATTGGAAAATAATAGTCAATGGGAGGATATTGTAAGTTATTTGTTGGTGGAGAATTCTTTTGATTTGAGTTTGGATCAGCGTATTTGTAATTATTGTTTGAAAAAATTAAATGAAAATAGAATGCCTGCTAGAGCAGTTTATAATAATCTTCAGTTGATAGATATTCCTTCTGAATTGATGGATCTAAATACTTATGAATCTATTTTGATTCAATGTGTCCATCCTTTTCAGGCTATTGTACGCATGGAGCCTAAGACAGGGAAATTGCCTCCATCAGATTTACTGAGAGGATTAAAGGGAAGAGTTGTTTATTTGCCTCTAGATGTAAAGAAAAATATTAATACAATTGGTGTAGAAAGAGTAGAAGAAGATCCTTTAGTTATTCTAGTTAATGGGGTTCCAACAAAGAGTAAGAAAATTTGGCAAGATTTAGTGGATGTTAAAAAAGTCAAGAAGGCAACGTTGTATTTGGTCAAAAACAATGAGTACTACAAAGATGTAAGTGTTGGAGCAGAGGAAACAGCTATAGAAGAAGATAGTGATTCTTCAGTTGGTCAAATTGAAAAAGTTGATGTGTCTAGAACTGAAGAAATATATGAACATTATACTGTTCATCCTTTGCATTCCAAAGAAGTAATGGGAAATGCGATTGACTTGTTTCAAATGAAAGCAGCAAAAGGAAGTCCCATTAGTGTATGGGAAGAAAGTTTGGAAGCTCGTTGTTTTCCACAATTATTTCCAACAGGTTGTGGTGGACGATATGATGATCGACCAGTTCAAATTCCTGCAGCTGAATACCGGACTCTAAGATTATATGCAGAAGATCCAAGGTTTCGTCAATGCATTCCATATTTATTTCATCTACTATTTGAAAGTGATTTGTCTGGGCTTTCTTATGCAGTTAATCATATATTAAAAAGTGGACCTCATTTGCAGAATGTTTGTGCAAGGGACTTTATGGAGAAAGTTAATCTGCAAGACAGTATTTTGGAATCTCAGCTAATCAATCTCATGGCATGTCAACGTGGAACCAACGAGTATTGGTTTCGTCGTCATGGAGAATTGAAATGTATGCTAAGAAACTTAGGAACTCCTACATGGTTCCTCACTCTTAGCTGTGCTGAGTATGCATGGGACGATTTACTTCAATTTCTACGGGAGGCAAATGAAAACATACGAAATATAGAATTGAAAACACCAGGAGAACTGTGTTCTTTAGATCCAGTGAATGTTTGCAGATATTTTAATCATAGATTTGAAGCTATGATGTCTTTTATTACCAACAAAAAAAATCCTCCCCTTGGAGAGGTTTTGGATTTCTTTTGGAGGAAGGAATATCAAGCGAGAGGTGCTCCTCATATACATATGTTGTTGTGGATTAAAGATGCACCCAAATTTGGATCAGATTCAGATGAAACAGTGATGAGTTTCATTGAAGAGTATTCAACATGTGCTGTTCCAAAATCTACTGAAGAAAACAATTTAAGGCAACAAGTTTTACGTTTTCAATCTGATCGTTGTGGAAAGTACTGTCGTCGAAAATTTAAAAACAAGGAAAAGTACTACACGAAATGTCGTTTTGCATTTCCTCGACCAGTGATTTCTAAGGGAAGAGTAAATAATTTGATGTCATCTCTACGACATACTGTGACGAGGAAATCTCCCAAAAATACATATAATTTGAAAAGAAATGAAGAATCTAAGTACATCAACTATTACAACCCAGTGATTTTGTCCATGTGGAATGCTAACATGGATATTCAGTTCGTTGCTGACAACTCTATTGCTGTGGCTCGATATGTGACATCTTACATCACCAAAAAAGAAAAGACAGAACTGAAGGAAATGTGGGAGGACATTTCACATGAAAAGAGTCTAAGCAAGAAATTATACAGTTTCAGTCTGAAGATGTTGTCGCATCGAGAAATTGGAGCATATGAATGTTCTGATCGGTTATCATCAGCAAGTCTCTATGCCAAATCAAGAACAATCATTTGGGTGAGTCTTGGTCTTGCTGTAACACGAAACCGAGTTTTGAAATCTGTACAAGAAATTGAATATTTGGCGGAAAAAGAACCAAACAGTACAGATATTTTGAAGACTAATATGTTGGATACATACTATCCAAATAGAAGTACTCACCTTGAGAACACATGTTTGTATGAAGTTCTTCAAAACTACAGTTATAAGAGGAACATCACAGAAGATATCAATAATGGAAAATATGCACTCATTGGCTATGAAGGATGTCTAGTGAAGCAGAAAAAAGGCCATTTGATTAATCATCGAAAATTGAGTTGTGAAGTTCCAGACAAAAGAGAATTTTACTATTTAGCTCTTTTGCAACTCTTTAAGCCATGGCGTACAGAAGAGGAACTACTTGGAGATTTTGTCTGTTATGAAGACTCTTTTAATGCAACTAAGGATACCATAGAATGTCCTATTTTTCTAAATTATCTGCAAATGTTGAATGAAGAAATGGAGCAAGAAACTACAATTGCTGAAGAGATAGCTAGAAACAGTTCTCAAGATAGTCAGAGTTCTACTTCATTGAGCCAGGATCCACTAGGAGGACCAATTATCCAAAATGAAGCTGCCACTGCCATGGATGAGGTGGAAAGAGCTATGGAACAAGCTCAAGAGGATGGAGTTAACTTAGAAGATTTGGTAAAGCAACTAAACATTGAGCAGAAAAAGATATATGATGAAGTCACAGAGCAGATTGAACATGGATTCAGACATGAGAAAAAAGAGTGCTCATGTATATTATTTGACCCTGTCTGATTGTACGTAAGTGGAGAAGCGGGGACAGGAAAAAGTTTTCTAATTAAAGCCGTTGCAAGTTATCTGCAGAAAAGGACTGATTCACCACTGTCTTGTGTTGTAACTGCTCCAACTGGTCTGGCAGCACATAACATTAAAGGGATTACTCTACATCGTTTATTGATGCTGCCAGTTGAACATGATAATAAATTGCATTACAACAAGCTATCTGGAGATGCGTGTTCTGAAGTTTCAAGAGTCTTGAAGAAAATGAAACTTCTTATCATAGATGAAGTAAGCATGGTCTCAAATCTAATGCTTGCTTTTGTGCATTTGAGAATGCAAGAAATTCTTAAAACAGACTATGATGTGTTATTTGGAGGAAAACACATTATTGTTTTTGGAGATCTATTGCAGTTGACTCCAGTAAAAGGACAACCAGTGTTTAAAATGCTCACGCATGAAGATACCAGGAAGTCCCTTGGAAGCATTGGAAATGTTAATATATGGCTAAATTTTAAATATGCTGAACTGCTTCAAAATATGCGACAGGCCAAGGATGAAGATTATAAAAATATTCTACAAGATGTAAGAATTGGAAAAATGACTGAGAAAGGGAAAAAAGCTTTGCATAGTCGATTAATTTCAAATTTGTATCCAAATGAAAACATTCTTCCAGAGAATATTTTTAAAAAAATGACTGAGAAGAAATCTGGGATATGTTTGATGCCAACTCTGCAAGAATGTTCCATCTTCAACCAAAAAATGTTAGACTTAGAAAATGAAGAGATTGTGAAACTGGAAGCAATAGATAAAATAGAGCATATGGGTGCAACAATTGTTTTGTCAGAAAATTTGAAAACTAAATTGCATTCATTGGAGAAAAGTATTTCAAAAACAGCTGGTTTTGAAAAGACTTTGAATGTGTGTTTAAATTGTCGTATCATTTTGAGAAGGAATTTAAATGTTGAAAGCGGTCTGGTAAATGGAGCAATGGGTTATGTTGTTGATTTTGTGAATTACAGAAATAGAGATGGAATTGAATTTATAAAAATAAAATTTGATGGCATTGAACAAGTACAACAAATAAGTCGTTGTTCTGCTAGATTTTTACTTGTAAAAGACTTATATGTTCGCCGAAAACAGTTTCCTGTTTGTTTGGCGTATGCGGTGACAATTCATAAATCTCAAGGTTTAAGTGTAGATAGTGCTTTGGTGAACATTGGAAGATCTGTGTTTAAAGAGGGTATGGCATATGTGGCATTATCTCGAGTCAGAACTTTATCAGGATTGTACTTGATTGCGTGTGATGAGACAAAGATTTGTGCAGATCTAGATTGTGTTAAAGAATACAATAGGTTAAGAAGAGAGTATGCTCCACATTTGCCTCAATATCCTCTGTTTGAAAAACGTGTGGTAGGCCGAAAAAGAAGAAATGAGGATAATTGTAGTGAGGTAGTTGCAAAAAGACAAAAAGTAGAGAAAACTGTAATTGAAAACAGGAAGAAAAAGAATTGTGGAGAAAATGTTGTTGGATTTCAGTTTGAAAATAGTTCTGGTGTCAACTGCTATGCTAATGTAGTGGTTAATGTTGTTTTTTTTCTTAAAAGTTTACAAGAACAGATTGTTGAAAATCGGGATCAAAGATTGTGTGGTTTATTGAATTCTGTGTTTCAGAAATGTAGCAGTGGTACACCACAAATAGAAAGTGTAACAGAAATTCGAAATGTTTTAGATTTGTGTTCTGGTCAAGATAAATTTTCACAGAACATTCAGCAGGATTGTCAGGAATTTTTAATGTATATGTTTGGTGTTTTGGAAGATGAAGGTGTAGATGTAGATAATCTTTTCAGTCTTTCTTATCAATGGCAGCATGACTGCCACAATTGTAGTTTATCAAGTACTACTAGAATAGACACTGAAAGATTTATATATTTGACTTTACCAGACTGTAAATCAGTGTCTTTTAAAAATCTAGTTAAAGCAGCAGATCATAATATGGTGTGTACCCATTGTAACTGTACAATGCTGTCCACATTATTTATACAAAGGTATGAGCAGTATATCATTTTAGTTTTCCAACGATGTAGACCTGATGGAACTAAATTGACAACTTCTATCAAAAATTTTGTGGCTTCTCAGTTATCAATTTCTAGAAGGACCTTTACAACTGAAGCTATTATTTATCATGATGGATCTTCGACCACCTCAGGACATTATACATGCTACTTAAAATCTGAAAATGGATGGAGTTACTGCAATGATTCTCATTTAACTTATAAACAACGTTTGCCTTATGACTCTACAAATTCTTATCTAGTGTTTTTAAAACCAAAGTTTTAGTAAAGGGAATTGGCCTTTGAAGACGGGAATAGTTAATAAAAGTTAGTTAGTTAGTTAGTTAATCTAATATTTTAAATTATTTATCTCATGTAGATACTTTAAGTGGATCTCAAAGTAAAAAATACCGATATATCAGACACAAATTGGCCGTGAGGATTGTGTATGGTATGATGTTTTTAGATCTTTTTTCAAAGGAAGTCGATGAAATGGAACTTATAAGGAACAGCAGACTTTTTTTCCACCAAAAGGACCTTCACTATCTTCTATTTGGCCTCATGGAAAAGTAAGTGAATCAAAGATTAGTGTACATATATGAGATGTATGTTTGAATGGGTTTTTTTAAACACAATCTTTTAGATTGTGTTTTTTTTTTCCCGCTGTTATATGATGAAGACTTTGAACTCACTAATTTAAGTGGAATTCAATATATTCTGAGAACAGCAAAAATAAATAATGTAACATATTGTAGAAGTTATTGTGTAGTTTGCATTGTGTAATTTATATTGTGTTCACATTGTTATACACTCATTTTCTTTTTCACCCTTATTTACCTCTCTTTACTAATTTACACTCTTTTTTCATCGCTGTTTCTTTACTGCACTTCATTCACAACTTCTTAATCTAATAGGAACTATCTGCATTTCCTCTGTTCCTTCCACCACTTTTTATCTTTTTCATATTCTCTTAGTACCACTGCTTTAGTTTCCTAACCCTCTTTCTCTTTCTCCATTTTTTTTTCTTTCACACTCATTGTACTGTAGTTCAGTTAGTTCTTCCTTTTGTCTTTCTTTTACTCTCTCTCTTCTTTCTCTCTATTACTCCCCATGTGTTTCCCTTATTCACTTACATGTACCCTCTTTCACCCCTCTTTACTTATATTCACTGATATTTACTTTCCCTCAATCACTGCTATTCTTTTCCTCTGATTCCGTCACTACCTGTCATTCTCATACTTAACTGTCCTTCTTTTTACTTTCAACATCCATTTACATTCTCCCTTAACCTCTGCTTTAGTCTTCTTCCTATTTCTTCTTTCTTTTGCTCCCTTATTCATTTTTCTTTTCTCAGTTACTTCCTTTTACACTTTTTATCTGTCTTACTATCTATTACACAGTCCCTCCTTCATTATTTTTTTTCTTTTTTTTTGTTAGTGCGCTGACGGTACACGCACCGGTGCGCGCACCGGAAGCGCACCAGAGTGAAATATAAAAAAAAAATATTTTAAATTAAAAATATTATCTCAATATACATTATAGTGTTCATTTTTACAAAAACATACTTTAGCAATTCACTAAAAAACACATAGGTATGAGTCTGTATAAAAAGTTAGGAATTAGCATTAAAAAAACCTATGAAATTCACTGAAAAAACCATAGGTTTCACACCAGTTATAGTTAGGAATTAGCATTTAAAAAACCTATGAAATTCACTGAAAAAACCATAGGTTTCACACCGGTTATAGTTAGGAATTAGCATTTAAAAAACCTATTAAATTCACTGAAAAAACCATAGGTTTCACACCAGTTATAGTTAGCTGGAAATTTTACTGATATAAAACCATTGAAATTCCCACGTTATAGTTAGTCGGACTCACTATAACTTGCGCGTGCAATGCACTGCTGATGACATCACATATTACATCACTCATGACATGGTCAGTGACATCACTCATGACATCACTGATGACACCATCCAGTGAATGTGTGTCTTTCTGAAAAATAAATATGTTTTATATATGTATATGTAAAGGTCGATGGGAGAATAAATGTTTAAATAAAAGTCTAAATGGATGGTTTTAAAAAAAAAAAATATTGAATAACTGGCTTATTAAGTGTATCTTAGTGAATACATATATTAGTGAGTAATGTTTAAATATTTAAATATATGTATCAGTGTTTCACTTTGTGTATAAGTGGCTGCATGGGTTGGTGAGTAGCTACATATGTGTGTATATGGGTTATTAGATGTTTTTTTTAGTATCAGTATAAGTGTCTGTATGATTTGGTGGGAGTGTTACTTAGCACATAGATGCATAAATGACTGACTCACTGTTTGTATGTGTTTTGAAGACAGCATATGTGCCGGACTGTATGGGTGAATGAGTGTGTATATGTATGTGTTAGTAAGTGAATGACTGTCTTACTAGTGTCTTTATCAGTAACTACATATGTTTTAATCTAGTATATGTGAGTATTGATGTATATAAGTGAGTATATATGAGAGTGAGAGATTGAAAGAATTCTTGTTTTAATAAGTATGTGTTTCTATAAGTGATTTTTTAAGAGAGTAAGTATGTGTAAGTTTCTTTAGAAGTAAGATGGTAGTGTGTGTATAGCTGTATATGCAAAAAAATGGATGTTCAATAGTTTATTTGCATGTGTGAGTATGTGTGTGAGCAACTTTTGGAAGACTGTCGGTGTGTTAACGGATGTATAGGTGTCTCACTACATATGATGAGTGAGTATATGTATGACTGACTATATAGAACTGTTGATGAATGAGTGGATGTGTATATAAATGGTGGAATTACTGAATTGGTTGTTGCAACTGGTATAGATATCTCCACTTTTTTGAAAATGTTAGTTTCTATTTTTTAATATGTGTTTCAAGGGTTACTTTACAGTGAAAGGAGGTCAGTCACTCTGTCACAAGGACGGTGTCATCAGTGATGTCATGAGTGATGTCACTGACCATGTCATGAGTGATGTAATATGTGATGTCATCAGCAGTGCATTGCACGCGCAAGTTATAGTGAGTCCGACTAACTATAACGTGGGAATTTCAATGGTTTTATATCAGTAAAATTTCCAGCTAACTATAACTGGTGTGAAACCTATGGTTTTTTCAGTGAATTTAATAGGTTTTTTAAATGCTAATTCCTAACTATAACCGGTGTGAAACCTATGGTTTTTTCAGTGAATTTCATAGGTTTTTTAAATGCTAATTCCTAACTATAACTGGTGTGAAACCTATGGTTTTTTCAGTGAATATATATATATATATATATATATATATGACACTTTGTTACAGGGACGTTATAGTTAGGCTCACATTTCACTAATGCAAAACCAGAGAAATTCAGCAGTAATAGTTAGCTGTTATAACTATAACTTGCTACCCACAATGCACTGCTTATGACCTCACATATTACATCACTCATGACATGGTCAGTGACATCACTCATGACATCTCAACTGGCATCACTGATGACATCATCCAGAGACTGTGAGTGTTTTTAAAATGCTTATGAGTGTTAAATATATATACCAAGTTGTATAGATAAATCAATGGATTTATGAGCGCCTGTATAGCCTTTGTTTTTTTTTTACTTAAAGCAAGATAATATTACTAGATATAACTATAATGTCACTTTAACCTGTCTTTTTCAGTGGATTTTGGAGGTTATTTCAACTTGAATTAAAATCCTATTACCTTACCTAGCTGTAACATCACTTTAACCTTTTGTTTTGTTTAGTGAATTAGACCACAAAGTATGATCTTATCACTTTTTTCAACACACATTTTATTACATTTTTGACTTTGCTTGCGGCTGAGGATACATTA